>NW_026623886.1:239312-327692 GCF_030028575.1 Malurus melanocephalus | reverse complement strand
TGTGTGCAAACATTCTTGGCCTCATGCTGCCACAGAAATAACCCTAAAATTCTTACTTTGTTCCCAAAAGTGAGACCTTTCCCCTGCTTTGCTAACGTGAATGGTCTGAGATAAGTTACAGTGCTCCTGTATCCCCTCACTCTTCAGAAGCTGATCCTCAGCTCTTAGTTTTCCAAGTCTTATGCTATGAAGCAAGTTTTGCTCCAGAGGCACTGTGTTACTTCCCATTCCCTTCTGCCTTGTCCTTAACTCATTCCAGAGGTCACAGCCATGTTGGATGCTCCTGTAAGCTGTTTGCTGCCTACAAGCCTGGGCCTGGCACTGCTGCCCTACATTTAGATGGGCAGTCAGCAAAGAGATACAGTACTCCCAATTCAGTCACCCTGAATGACACTGAACTCAAATGCTAGGCACAAAGCTAAGGAGAGGATGCAGAAACTAGCAGGTCAAAATTTATCTCAATTTTCTATCAAAACTGAGCTACATTTCCTTAAAGCAAGAACAGTGGAACAGAGATGTCCAGGCAGATGAGAGTATCTCCCTTCTCCCTCACTGCTGTACATCATTAATGCCTTAGGGAATGGACCAAACCTTCAGCCACAGGTATTACAGCTACCAGTAGAGCAAAGCTCTGATCCAAATCTGACACTGCTGTAATAAGAGAAATCACTGAAACGGTAAAAAGCACTGAAATCCTAAAGAAAGTAATGCTAAAAGGGGAAAACATGACCTAAAAAGACATCAAGACTGCACTGTGGTCACTCTAAAGGGGAATGGATGAATGGAGCAGCCAAGGCATTTCCTAACTTCTAATAACACTGCTTGTCTCTTTTCAAATGAATAGAATACAGCAAAGCTTAAAAAGTGAAATACAGAATGCTATAGTTTCACATGCCTCTTCAAGATACAATCAATAATGAAATAACTTGGGCACATCTATCAGAAACTCAGGAGGCATCAAATTGATTATAAAAGCAGGGAGTAGACAGAAAAATGACAAAATGCTTTGTCTAAGATCCCATGGCTGACTCGTGGAATCTACCAGACATGGCACTCAGGGACACGAGGTGTCTCACTGGCGAACACTGCCTTCTCACACACACATATGTAAATCCTCCAGTTATGAAGTACAGCAAAAAGAACTGGCTTCGCAGCTCAGCATTATTCAGACCTCTGGAAAACCACCAAAGTTGTTCTCATATTAGAATGGATTTTTGTCTGACCCCTTTGAATACAACTCCTGGATCAGGTTACACCAAGCATCCACCTCATCGGTATCTTTATTCTAGTTGTGAATGCCTAATGAACAGCATAAACATGAGACAATTATGTAAGAATGCTTCCCAGAATACTTCTGCAGCCTTCCACAGCAAGGATTTTATAACCTTTTAGCAGCTTTAGCTTTACCTGGGACAAGGTAAAAAAGGGAAAAAAAACATGACAAGGGAAAAAAAAAACCTGTTTCCCAGACATCTGCATAATCAGCCAGAAAAGCAAACAGCTGTAGCTCCAAGGTCATGTAGAAGATGCTCTTGAATCTCCGTAAACAGCATGAAGACATGAAAAATGGAACAAGGACACAGCTTTCATATGTTTAATGTAAAATCCTGGAAATGGAAAAAAACCCACTCTCTAAGGTTGTTCCATACAGTCAAATTAACAGTTGTGCTTCTTGGCAAATGAAATTAAAATGTGTTGACCTTGATTTCCAGTTTTCACCTACTGTCTTTCAAAAGACAAAGTCATTTCTCCATGTTTCTCCTCATCAGATATGTAACCCAGGTTCAGTTTCTCCTTGTGCCCAGACAGGAATTCTTTAAAATATTCTTTTAAAAAAAAAAGTCTCATGGACGCAACTGCCTGTATCACAACTTAGTAATAGCATTAATTTTTTAGAGCCAAGATCAGATTTTTAGTCTTTCACAGCCAATGTTCTTCACCATCTCTGAGCTGCTCTCAGCAATCCCTGGAATCTGCCTACAATCCCTTTTCTCACTTTTCACACAGGCTGACTGGACTACAAAAGGGAGGAAAGCACTGCTTCTTACGGACCCCTGAAACCACGCTGCCTTTCACAGCACTTCTCCTCTCCTCAACACTGTTTAAGCTCGGTGGGAAAGACTTTCACAGAATCACAGAATCATTAGTGTTGGAAGAGACCTTCAAGATTTTCGAGTCCAACCCCTGCCCTAACACCTCAACTAAACCATGGCATCAAGTGCCACATTCAATTTCTTTTTAAACGCATAAACACATTAAGGGATGGTGACTCCACCACCTCCCTTTGGCAGCCAATTTCAATGCTTTATCACTCTTTCTGTAAAGAACTTTTTTCTAATATCCAACCTATACTTCCCTTGGCGCAGCTTGAGACTGTGTCCTCTGTTCTGCCAGTTGCTGCCTGGAGACAGAGACCAACTCCCACGTGTCTACAGCCACCTTTCAGGAAGTTGTAGAGAGTGATAAGGTCACCTCTGAGTCTCCTTTTCTCCGGGCTAACCAACCCCAGCTCCCTCAGTTGTTCCTCTCAGGGTTTGTGTTCCAAGCCTTTCACCAGCCTTGTTGCTCTTCTCTGGACGTGCTCAAGGGTCTCAATGTCCTTCTGAAACTGAGGGGCCCAGACAGTACTCAAGGTGCAGTCTCACCAGTGCCGAGTACAGGGGAAGAATGACCTCCCTGCTCCTGCTGGCCACATTATTCCTGATACAAGTCAGAGTGCCGTTGGTCTTTTTGGCCACCAAGGCACACTGTTGGTGCATGTTCAGTTGGCTGTCAGCCAGTACCCCCAGGTCCCTTTCTGCCTGGCTGCTATCCAGCCACACTATCCCCAGCCTATAACGTTGCAGGGGGTTACCGTGGCCAAAATGCAGGACTCGGCACTTGGACTTACTAAATCTTATCTTATTGGACACTGCCCATCCATCCAACTGTTACAGGTCTCTCTGTAGAGCCCTCCTACCTTTCAACAGATCAACACAGGTTCCCAGCTTAGTGTCACCTGCAAATTTACTAATGAAGGACTCAGTGCCCTCATCCATGTCATCAATAAAGACATTGAACAGAACTGGCTGCAGCACAGAGCCCTGAAGAACACCACTAGTGACTGGCTGCCAGCTGGATGCAGCACCATTCACCACTGCTCTCTGGGCCCGGCCATCCGGCCAGTTCTTAACCCAGCCAAGAGTGCTCCTGTCCGAGCCGTGGGCTGCAGCTTTTCCAGGAGAATACTGTGGGAAACAGTCTCAAAGACCTTGCTGAAGTCCAAATAGACAACATCCACAGCCTTCCCCTCATCCACCAGGCAAGTCACCTGGTCATAAAAGGAGACCATGTTGGTCAAGCATGACCTACCCCTCCTAAATCCATGCTGGCTGGCTCTGATACCCTGGGCATCCTTAAAGCGCTGTGTGATGNGCTGCACAATAATTTCTTGAAGTAAGAAATTATGCCTATCTTATGGAAAGGAGTAATTTAGATAATAGATTCACACATGTGCTAATGCCAACATTTACACCTTTCAGGTGTAACATATGCACCACATGAGTCACAGAGCTCTTTCTGGATGACTGCATAATGTTGAAATAAGCAGGATAAAAATAGGAATGTATTACCTTCAAAATAACAAGACTTCCTCCCACTTCTTTGCCCCCCAAGTTCATGGGCTATGCATTCCATCAGGATTCACTACACCAGCCAGAATTCACTACCTTAGCCAGGAGCTCTACTTTTGGTTGAGTCTGACAGTCTTTCTAAGTCTCCTACCTGAACTTTTGTGTAGCCTGACAGATGCTGAGAGTGTCCTGCCTTCTTTCCCAAGTGTTCCTTGGTTTCTGACATAACATTAGCACTTCTGTGATAGTGGCACTTCAGATCATAGTGGCTACCCCTTCTTCTGGCTTCTGTGTCAAACAAGATATGGTTTAGCCTCCCCAGRTACTTATCCAGCTCTTCCTGGCTGTGCTCCAGTTGTTTGCCAGCATTACTGGGGGAAAAAGAAGAGGATGGCGGGGAGGATTTGCTATCCCCCTCCTTCCTGGCCTCTTGCACATGTGGATTYTGTTTCATTAGAACAAGCACAATGATAATCCAGATCAGGTAGAGATACACAACCCAGACTTCTTCCATCTTGGAGGCGAGTTATCAGGACCTGATCATGCCTGTTGATGTACTCACAGGGAAGCCAAATGGACCAAACATCACCAGTGGTCAGCACTCCCCAGCTGCCAGCACACATGGCAGGACTGGTGCCAGGAACTAAACCACTGTGGTAGTGGATGTCACAGCTGGATTTTGCTAATGCAGCATGTCTTACAAACCTTCCACAGTTCTAAAGATGAAAGCAGCAGAAGCAGTGAGCAGCAAAAAAATTTTAGGCAGCAGAAAGATACAAGATCATTTGTCACAGCTCTGTGTGAGCTTAAAATAGCAGTATCTCTCCTCTTTTTTTTTTTTTTTTTTTTGTTATGGAGCTGCATATTAAATTATCCTTACTCTTTAACCTTCCTTCTGTTGGAATGTTCCAGCTGGTGTCTATCCTGAAGTGGTAAATTCTTCTTTCTAATTCAAAGAAAAGTTAGGATTTCCCTCCCCAAATGAAGATAATGTGTTACCCTTTAGGAGTGATTAGATGCTAAATCCAGTCTCAGCATCYAAACAATTGAAATGAGACAAGGTAATATCAGTCACCTGAAATACAGGATCAGTAGGACCAATTTGTTGGCTTCTTTCWGTTTTTGCTGGGAGAGGGAGTTCTYCTAGAAGTGGTTGCTGGACTCTGGAAGGAATTCCAGCTGAACTCAGTATGTAGGGATCCCTTGGAGATCCTTYAAGGGCTGTTTCTCAGTGATTCTGCCCCCTGCTTACTCAGACATGGGAAGCCCAAGGACCAATAAATGCATTTCTACTGACCAAGCTCAGGAGAAGGGGTTGGACAAACATCTGATTAGTGYCCAGCGTCCAGGGTTACAGACCAAATGTCAGCAGGGATGAGCAGCCACCAGGACAGGGCGAGCCCCTACTCCCTCCATCTGGAGGCAGGGTCTGGCTGGAATGGGACTGCATTTTGTAACCTTTGCTCAGGGGATCTGTTTACAGGGGAGGGTGACTAAAAGGAGCAGAGATCACACCCAGATTTCTGCTGTCTGTGTGTGCAAACATTCTTGGCCTCATGCTGCCACAGAAATAACCCTAAAATTCTTACTTTGTTCCCAAAAGTGAGACCTTTCCCCTGCTTTGCTAATGTGAATGGTCTTCCCCTCATCTACCAGGCAAGTCACCTGGTCAGAAAAGGAGACCATGTTGGTCAAGCATGACCTACCCCTCCTAAATCCATGCTGGCTGGCTCTGATACCCTGGGCATCCTGAAAGTGCTGTGTGATGACACTTAATATAAATTGTTCCATGACCTTGCCGGGTACCAAGGTCAGACTCACTGGCCTATAGTTACCTGGATCCTATTTCCTGCCTTTCTCATGAATGGGTGTCACAMTGGCCAACTTCCAGTCATCTGGAACCTCACCTGTGAGCCAGGACTGCTGGTAAATGATGGAGAGAGGCTTCACAAGCTCATTTGCCAGCTTCCTCATCACCCTGGGATGAATCCCATCCGCTCCCATGGATTTATGAATATACAAATGCCTCAGCAGTTCCCTAATTGCCTCCTCTTGGATAAGAGGGGGAYCATTCTGTTCCCTGACACCATCTACCAATCCAGGGGGACAGTTGTCCTGAGGACAAGCCATCTCCCCACTAAAGAGTGAGGCAAAGAAGACACTAAGCAATTCTGCCTTCTCATCTGCAATTACTAARTTCCCTCTTGCATCCAGTAGAGAACAAAGGTCAGTCTTACCCTTCCTTTTGTTGTTAATATATATATATAAAAACATTCTGTTAACCTTTACAAAAGTTGCCAAGTTAAGTTCAAACCGAGCTTTGGCCTAATTTTTTTCCTACATGCCCTAGCAACTCTCTTAAATACTTCTTGAGAGATCTGAYCCTCCTCCCAAAGATGATACACCCTCTCTTTTTTTCTAAGTTCTTTCAAAACCTTATTGCCCATCCAGGCTGGGCGTTTGCTCATTGACTCATCTTAGGCATGCAGGGACAGTCTGTTCCTGTGCCCTCAAGATCATTTTTGAAGCRYGTCCATCTTTCCTGGACTCCTTTGTTTTTAAGGRSTGCTTCCCRAGGAACTCTCTGAATAAGTTTCCTGAAAAAGCCAAAGTCTTCCCTCTGGAAGTCCAGAGTAARAGTCTTATTAGTGTTCCTCTTCATTTCACCAAATACTGAAAACTCTAATTTCGTGATCACTATGCCCCAAGCGGCCTCCAACCACATTTCCCACYAGCCCATCTCTATTAACAAACAGTAGATCCAGCATAGTCCCTCCCCTGRTGGGCTCACTCACCATCTGCAATAGAAAGTTGTCTTCTACACACTCCAAGAACCTCCTGGACTGCCTCCTTTCTGCTATACTAAGTTCCCAGCAGATGTATGGGATGTTAAAATCACCTACAAGAACAAGGGCTGGTGACCYTGAAGCATTCTYCAGTTGTTTATAGAATAAGTTGTCCACCTCTTCCTCCTGGCTGGATGGACGGGAAAAAGCTCCCAATGGAATGTCAGCCTTGTTGGCCTTYCCCTTAATTCTCACCCATAGGCATTTAACTTTATCATCACGAGTTTCAATGCCCATGAAATCAAACACCTCCCTAATRTAAAGGGCCACYCCTCCACCTCTTCTYCCTTTCCTGTCTCTTCTGAAGTTTGTAGCCAACCAGTGCAGTGTTCCAGCTCTGTGAGTCATCCCACCACATTTCTGTGATGGTGGCTACATTACAGCTTTGCTGCTGCACCAAGGCTTCCAGCTTTTCTTGATTGTTACCCAAACTGCAGGCATCAGTATACATGCACTTCAGCTGGGCTTGTTTCACCCCTAACTCAGGCTTTCCACCCTTCGGTCTGCTTCCACAGAGCCCAGCTGCATCCCCTTCAAGCCTAGTTTAAARCCCTTTCAATGAGTTCAGCCAGCGCATGAGCTAAAACCCTGCCCTTAACAGAGATGGAGCCCATCGAGCTCCAGCAGACCAGGTGMTGTGAAAGTYTCCCCATGATCAAAAACCCCAAAATTCTGATGATGGCACCAAGCCTTGAGCCATTTATTGATAATGTGGCTCTCCTATTCCTTTCATTGTTTTTCTCTGGTACCAAAAGGACTGAACAGAACACGACGTGTGCCTGTACCCTGTCAACCATTTGGTTTTGGTGCCCTAAAGTCCCTTTTAATTGCCCTGATGCTTTTCTTTTCAAGCTCATCACTGCCAGCTGGGACTTTCAGCAGTGGGTAATAATCAGARGGCCAAATCAGCCCAGGCAGTCTCTCAATGATATCCCATACCTGGGCCCCAGGGAGGCAGCAGATCTCCCTGTGGGATGGGGCCGGTCAACTTATGGGGCCCTCTGCTCCCCTCAGAASGGAGTCACCCACTAYGACTACCYTTCTTTTCTTTTTAATGAAAGRGGTGGTGATCTGACTAACAGGTGAAGCATAATTGGRAGGTTCCTAGCTAACCTAGGACAACTGGACAGATCATTCTCTGCTACATCATCTGGCTGATCCTCTAGATCCAGGGCCTCAGACCTGTCCTGAAGCWKCACCTGGGTAGGWGATGGGGGTCGGGAGGAATTCTTACTACCTTCTCAAATAGGGACTCATTTCACTCCCCTTCATGCACCAAATGTTCTACTGGCTGACAGTGGGAGGCATGGGAGTCCTCTGACTCCTGGTGGGCCTCCCTCAAGGATGGGGGCAGAACTCCACCAATCTATTTCCCTTTTGCTTTCCCTAATACTCCTTAGCCTTTCTACTTCCTCCCTGAGCTYACCAGTGAAAGGAGATCATTCACCTGTTCACACTGCAGGCATGCTTCTTCTCCAATGCCCCTTGGTACCAYTGATAAGCTCAAACACTCCGCACATAAATAGGTCTGGACAGATGCATCCTTTCTGGAGGACTGTATTTGGCTACGTATGCTTGTAGGAACTGCAGTTTTTGATCCTGTATAAACTATTGCTAACAAAAAACAAAAACCCAAAACCAACCAGCCAACAAAACAAAACACCGCTAGCAGCAGAATACCTGCAACACTGCCCACTTGCTCTGCCTGTGCAAACTTCCTCACAAACTGCCGTGTCACAYCCTCAGAGACGTGCCAGGCCCCTGTTTGTCTGCTCCTGTTCACCATACTCCCTAGAGCCTTCCTTTAATCACCCCACCACTGACTGGGGAAACCGTGTCCCACACAAAAACCATGCTGCATGAACTTAAGACTTCAGAGACTCAAGCAGTATTGACTGGAGACACACATTCAATAAGCCAAAATTTAATACAAATCTAATGGAAGAGAGTATTTAGGTGTGACAGTTGATTCTACCACCACAAAAGCTGGCATGCAGCTAATTTTCCCTCTGAGGCACTGGTGGTCGCAACTGGGCAACTTATAAAGTAAACTTTAAGAGCCAATTGTATATCCTTCCTAGCTGGCCAGAATCTGGCTTCAGCAACAAAATTTTTCCCTGTTTTCCTGGAAACAACTGTCCTTACATCTCTAGCCTAGATTAAATCAGGATGTGCAGTTTTATTCTAGGTCTGTACTTGCCAGTGAAAGAGATGAATGAGCAAAAATGTTTCTCACTCACTTTCCCCCGAGACCCTGAGCTTGTGCTCCTCCATGTAAGGGATAACATACTACTTGTGTTTGCTGTATGCCAGAAACTGCTTTCACACAGACTGATGGAGTGGAAGCATCCAACTGTCCACGGCTGGATCTTGATTCCAAACCATTCCCTCCTGTATGCATTGCTGTCTCAGCTGCAAGAAAAGCTCTGCTCTATTTAAAAGCAATAGGAGAATGGGAAAATCTCATGCTACAAAAGACAGATTCTACAGTTAATGTCAATTCTACAGGAAGGAAAGCAGATCCKTCCACAGTGATGACCCTTTCAAAGGTGCCTCTCTCCAGTGTGAGCATAGAGAAGCACTATGTAGCCTGAATTTTAGGGTCATATGCATAGTAGGCAAATCTGGCTTAAACTTCTAGATAAAGCACCCTGGAAGAGGATCCAGAGTTTCATGCATGACATTTCCTACTGCACAGCATCTTTCCACTGTTCTTCAGTTTACAGGAGATCTGGCACAGTTGTGAAAAGTGATTTTTCTAGAAGAAATTAAAGCGAAATTCTTCTTGGGGACTTGTGAAGTTAAATAGGCCTGTGTCAAGTGTTTTGTGTGACTCCGAAGGGGATTCTGCTGAACCTTGGCTTTTCCTGCAAGCTCCCAAACATTTCCGGATGAACTGGCCATTCTTCTTGCGGATGCTTCCCTCCAYCTCCACAATCCTGGCAGATTTTGCAGCTAAAAGAGGGGAGAAAAAAGCTGTAAGAGACTTTCAGTCATCTCATATAGTGAGGCCCCAGTCTGCAAAGAAGAGGCCAGGACAGAATCCCTTTCTTCTCCTCCTCAACATGCACAGTTCTCCTACCTGTTTCCATAAGCTTCAGCTCTCTGCACAGCTCCTCCTGCATCTTCTTCCTGTAGTCTCCAAACATGGCTCTCATGAGCTGACGCTTCTTCACCAGTGGAGCCTTGTCACTGCGCAGTGTCCTGATTGCCCTGAGAGCCTCCTCAGCTGCAGCAAAGGATAAACAACGCATAGGTTAATCCTTCCTGCTGGCTCKGCCCCTGCATTCCTGCCAATGCTTYCCCAAGGAGAGAGCTATTCTTAACTTCAATGCTTACCCTGCTTTGGAGTGGGTTTCTGTGTCTTCAAGCCGAGTTCCAGTTGGCTCACACACCAGTCCACCTCTTTCCGCAGCTGCTCATCTAACTGCTATCAACATGAGGCACAGTGAGCAAAAGGAAGTAAGTCATCTAAAAATTACAGCAGCAATTGTTACAAAGGATGAAAGGGAACTCCATTAAGTCAGGACTATTCCAAGTATCACGTTCTGGTAATCACTTCACAGACTTCATGATGTTTTCCCTCTAGTGYTTTTCATCAGATGAATTAAGAGCACTGTGCAAATGTTTAGTTGCAACTCACTGCCTCCATCAGATGGATTAAATACGTGGCTGCCATTCAGAGGGCGTGTTTCCTGGAAAGCTGTTCAGCTTTCAAATACATTTACAGATAGGAGAAATAAACATTAACAACAAAAAAACCCTATCCCCAAACCTGCACAAAATAAAAAAAAACCAACAAAACAATGGACAAAATTAGAAGCTGAGTCTTTTTTCTCAGCTCCTGTGCTTGCTCAACCAGAAATGCATGAGAAGGAAACTGAAGCCCATGAAGATGGAGGAAGCCAAGTCCCACTGAGCAAAGCCAGCTGGCTAACTTAGCTGTGGGAGAGGGAAACAGAGCTGCACCCTAGGACTGAAGAAATTCTTAACTCTTATGTACATGTAAAAACAAGTGCCCTCACACTGTCTCATTTCACCTACAACAGTCCTTCCAAAGGACTGGAAAGGCCTTACCTCACCTTCACCTCTTCCTAKGTCTCTGGTGTTCAGCAGTGTTTATTAGTAGGACTGGAGGTGAAGCAGCCCTTTGGATGGAATGTTCCAGAGGCGAGTGGATACTTAGTGCAATTGCTTTGTAGAATATTAAGAAAAGGAAGGTTTTGTGCAATCTTGTATTACAGTATTGATCAGCTAGTACTGCTTGTTAATGGTAACCAGTGCTGTAAAGTAAAATGAAGACCTGGACCTTAGCAGAACAGAAAATCTCAGGGTGTGCCATAATGGTGTTTACACATAACTTGCAACTTCAGTTGATTTCTGGGCTATGCCCTACAGAACCTGTGCTCTTCTCAAAGGCACTCTTGAGCTTTACCACAGGCTCTTGGCTACACCAGGTGGCAGCTCTGTGCCTTGGCTTTGCTCCTTGCACCATGAAAGCAMTTCATCCTGCAATGTGCACACCAGAGCTACAGGACTTGGCTCACCACCTACAGGCACCAGCTTGGCATCAGTTTAAGACAGTTACCTCCATTTCCTATTTTTATTATGAAAACATGGCACCCAGCTCCCAAGGATTAGCTGTCACAAGCCTAAACATGAAATGTTTCAGCACAAATCTGAAGGACCATTAACTTCCTTCACACTGGTTAAGTTCCTCAGCTGTGTAGCAGAGAAAGCAAACAGMTGCTGGAAGATGTAAGGAGCAACTGTGGTCTTTCAGCTTCCATCTGAAGGCTGTATGCTAATTGTTCATCTGTGCAAAGAGATAAAGAGTCTCTTTAKCTCAAGAGTTTATAAATTATGGGATCCCATCAATATTTAACTACCTGAGAGGTCTTCTCATCCTGATGGGAAGTATCCGTATTCTGACAGCTGTTAGCTTCCACCTTCCTGCTGGTCTCAGTTTCTTCTGTTTTCTTTTTACTGACAGGTGGTTTTTGTTTCTTCTTTTTCTTCTTCTGGGCTGCTCCACCTCCTGTTGTTTTCTCTGTCACTGCCTCATTTGCAGGGGCTGTCTCTGTTTGGGGGATCTTTGATGTGACATGGCTTCTATCCTCTTGGGTTGCATTCCCTGTCACTTGAGTCACCTCAGGCTTCTGTAAGGCTGAAGCCTGCAGCAGAGCTGCTGGTTCTGCTGGCAGTGAAGGATCTGCTGTGTGCTCTGTATGATGGCTTGCTGGAAGTAACTGAAGCTGAGGACAGTCTTCACCTGGGATGGAAAAGTTGAAAGCAAACTTGGGTTCTTGTCCAGAGGCAGCAAACCCCAAGGCTTCACTAAAGTACTCCTGCTTGCCAGCTCTGTCATTGCTTTGTACCTGCTCAGCACCACTGTCACCAGAGTCAGCTTCTGGGTAGATCTTGGAAAGCGTAAAATCAAATCGGAAGCTGCTGCCAGATGATGTGAACAACTCTGGCTTTGCCTCAGCGGTTGGGTCAGCCTTTTTCACAGCATCTGCAGCCTGTCCATTGCTTGGCTGTACTTCCACAACATCAGGTTTCATGCCTAGAAAGGACAGAGAATATTGTTTCAATACTGGTGTTATCAATACACCAGTTACCTACCATGGGGGTGCCACTGCAGCTCCCACTGTAAGGCACTGCCCAGAGTGGTGACTCAATCTAATGCTGTAACCTAACAAATCTACAGAAAAGAACCAAATCTCGCCATACCCYGAGGGACAGCTCAAGCTCACCTCTCTTCACACTCTTCTGACCCTCATCCATTTTGAGATGACAATCCTCAAGCACATTGCTCATCACTTCTTGCTTCTCTGTAAGAGGAGTCTCAGGGGAGCACAGGACCTTGAGAATGTGTTCGGTCTCCTCTCCTGCACTCAGAAAACACCGAGACAAGAAGCAGGTTATGATGGGCCTTAAAATCCACACTGTGGGATGCTGATGACTAAGTCTTCTCTGAATGTGCTCTGTGTTCATACCAGTCTGACTAATCAATAAATAGCATTCAATTGAAAGGGAACTCCAAGTGCCTTCAGAAGCTCAAATACTATGAGATGTTCCTAGAGAGGGGAAAAAAAAATCTTAACTGCTTATTATATACAGTCAGACTCTCACACTGCAATAAATGTGCTACTAAAGCACACAGAAGCTACAGAAGGCTTAGCAATCCTTTCCTCAAGGCAAAGACAAATCCCAGTACCTAGGTCAGTGTCTCTTCTCTGGTAAACTGGAAAAAATATGARCAGGGAGCATACCCTGAAAAGCAAGACCCTTGTTTGACTCCATTACAAACCAGCCTGACCACAAGTTTTTGTGTCAGAGCAAATTCTCCAAAAAGCAGAGTTGTTCTGTGACAGGATCCCCGAGACCTCCATTTGGGAACGCGAGATACAGTCTTGTAGTGTTTGTCTCATTTTAAGCCACAGAACTACCTGACAGTAGTACTGTCAAATGGGCACATCCCACCTCTCCCAGCTGCAGCACCCTRCCCTCTGGGGAAAGAGCCTTCCTCACCCAGCCAAATAATGACTCCCTAACATAGCTCCAGCCATTCCCTCAGGTCCTGTCCCTGGTCACAGAGAGCAGAGATMAGAGCTGTCCCCTGGGAGGAGCTGCAGACCCAGTGAGCTCTGTGCYCCATCTCCTCTTCTCCAGCTGAACAAAACAAGTGYCCTCAGCTGCTTCTCCTATGGGTTCCCCTCAAGACCCTTCCCCATCCTTGTGTCCCTCCCTTGGACACTCTCCAACAGTTCTAGATCCTTCTGATATTGTGGTGCCSCAAACTTCCCACAGCACTCAAGGWGACACTGCCCCAGTGCAGGGCAGCAGGAAATCMCCTCCCTGTCCCAGCCAGTGATGCTGAGCCTGATGCACCCCAGACCGTGGTGGGACACAAATGGGCTATGTCTTCACAGCAATCTGGGTGTCAGGGTCCTAAGCACATGTACCCTTATTTCAAGGGGTTTGGCTAGCTGCAATTCAGGCCTGTTACACAACAAGAGCTAGAGAAAAGCTCCAGAGCTGCTACCCTCCCTCACCTGGGAGTTATTCTGAGCTGAGGATCTCATGCATACATACAGTGCTACAGCCAAATAACTCATTGMTCCTGACCCTGAATTCCTGGCTAGAGCTGCTTCCTCACCAGACTTCTCCAGCAACTGGGACCCCAGGCAGAGCCTGGGTACCATCAGCAGCACTGCTCAGCTCTCCTGGCTCACATACTGTGCAAAGGGGCCCTTTTCTGCCCAGGCCACTGCTTCTGCTGCTTCATCCCTTTGTTCAGCTCCTGCCTCCTCTCCAGAAGCTGCTAACCCAGCTGCTGGACACTTGGGACCAGCATGGGACACAGGTSTAACAAAATAGTCTGATCACAGAATAGTTTGGGTAGGAACTTTAAAGCTCATCCACCCTTGCCATGGGCAGCGGCACCTTCCACTATCCCAGGTACCTAAGCCTGTATCCCAGCCTGTCCTTGGACACTTCCAGGAATGGGGGAGCCACAGCTTCTCTGGGCAACCTGTGCCAGGGCCTCACCACCCTCATAGCCTAATTCCTTCCTAATATCTGACCTAAGCATAATCTCTGTCAGAGGGAAGCCATTCCCCTTGTCCTTTCACTCCATCCCTTGTGCCCAGTCCCTCCCCATTTCTCCTAGAGCCCCTTTARGCCCTGGAAGGGGCTCTAAGGTCTCCATGGAGCCTTCCCTTCTCCAGGCTGAACAATCCCAACTCTCTCAGCCTTAATTCTCGTTGGAGCCTGATGCTCATGCACAGAATGTGGGCACCTATCAGTCACTTCTCCATCCTTGGGTACACCAGCAAACACACACCTGGGCATCTTACACAGGGTTCACAGCCCTCTCCTAAGGTTAAGTACCCACCAGGAACAGGACATGTGTATGCAGCTGTTTACAAATCAGACTGACAAGATCAAACTATGACCTTATAGAATTTTATCTATGTAATTTTTCCCTGGAACAAGCTTCACAAAAATTAACCTGATACTCTGGCACAGAGCTTCACAAAAATAAACCTGATACTCTTTTTTCCTTAAGAGGGAAAAAAAGCAGAGCTGTAGCAGAACCGAACAAGCCATTATAAGGAAAAGGAAAACATGCCAAAGAATACAGAAAATAGGGAGGACAAACACTAAAGGAATGAAAGATAAAGCTGCTTCCAGAAAGACAGTCCTCAAAGTCCAATGTTTTATGTTGTTTTGTGTTTAGGACAAATCCCAAATAACACAAGAACACAGAACATAAAGGAGAGGAGTGRAAAAACATCCAGACCTGCCAGTTCACACTCAAGGCTAGAATATGGTGAGGGGTGGGCTGGAAAATAGGAACATACCTAGTCTGGGGTGTGGAGTGAGATGGAGATCTGCCTCCAGCTGAGAAGTGCACCACTCCAGCTCCTCCTTGAACATACCTTGGGAAGCCTTGGACATTGTAAGGCAGAATGTTTAGAAGCAGTAAACTCTCACCTGCAAAATGGCGTTTTCTGAGGCCTTCTCCCCTCTCATAGGAGATCATACCTGGCTTTACACTGGAGGTGTGCTGTGTAACAGCTCATTTATACCATAAACCAACACAGCACAGGAACACGTGTCCTTTGTGGAGAGCACCAAATTAGCCCACTGCATTACAAAAATTACAGCTTTTAGTAGCAGGAAACCCCGCCACTCCCAGCAAGCCAGGACTTTCCACAGTCAAAATGTCAACATTTTTCTCCATCCGCCCCCTTTTTAAGGCCCCAAATAGAAAATTTCTCATTTTTCCTGAAGCTTAGTCTATGGCATAATGTCTCCACAGCAGGAAATTTCCTTTTAGCGCAGCTCTGGCAACACACAAAATTTATCTTTTAGACTAAACACAAGCCTTTGAGACCCCATATGTAGTACTTCTACGCTTGCTGCCTACTGCTAAGCACGTGGAAGTAAACGTTTGCAGTCCATCTGGGGACAAGGCACGATAAGGCACTGGGAACAAAAAGAACGTTCAGGAAAATGAGCTGAGCAGGGATTGGGAAAGGCACCAGCGCTAGGAAGGTYTTTAAGGAGAACGTGCGGGAGCTGGAGCCGGTGCGGTGAGAGAGGCTCGGCACGGGCCGGAGCCGAGCAGCAGAGCCCTCACCCGATCCATGCCCGACTCTCCCAGCGCCGCCGGAGGAAGCGGCCCCGCCGCACCGCCCACCTCCGGTCACGGGCYCCCTGTGAGCTTCGGGAGCAGCTCCGCCAGGCCCGGGCCGCCACCGCCAGCTGGAGCTCGGGGCCCGCTCGGGGCCCCCCCGGACCCTTCCCGGACTCTCCGTGGGGCCTCTCTCCCCGCCGCGGGGGCTGAGGGCGGACGGGCCGGGCGGGACCGGTGTGCACCGCCCTCAGCGATCCGGCCGGGGCCTCGCCCCGCGCTCCCGTTCCGCCCGCGAGGGCCCGGGCCCGGCGAGGCTGGGGCGCTCCGGGGCTGGCCCGATCGAGCCCCAGCGCCCACCTTGGCAGCGCATTTGTGACCCCCGAGCCTCCCTCCTGCCCCCTGAGCCCCACAGGGACCTGCCGCACACACACGTGTCCACGGCCGGGCCGGGCCGCGGRTATCCGCCGGTGCCGCCTGCCCTGGGCCAGATCCCCGCAGGAGCGCCCGCACCAGCCCTGGCCCCTCASATGCCAGCTTAACACAAGCCATGCCAGCACGCACCACCATAGGCAGGYAAAAAGGGTTCATGCACGCCTACAGGTACTGTCTAATCCCATTTCTATTATATATTTCCTTTTGATGATTTAATTTTGTAAATAAAAAGTTAGACACCTTCTTTTATAGGCATTTTTTTCCCCCTTGGATTGTTTCCAACAGCCGGAAGATCTCTATGAGGTCAGTACTGCAGCAGCAGAGCAGGTCACAGCATAGGGTTTGATGTCGCTCAAATGCTTCAAACCATGGAGGTCATAATTTCTCTTGACATTGGAAGGTAATGTTAGAAATTCTCCAAGGCTGACAGTGATTCCAGGAGGGYTCTAAAGTGCTAGGAAAGCACTTCCAAATGTTGCTTAAGATTATAAAATGGTACTGGAAAAATCAGCACACTTCTGCCAATCCCAACCAGATTTCTGTCTGCTTTACAATCTCCACTTGCTGAGACTTAGATGTTGTCTAAGCSCTCCCCTCACTACAAAACCACCTCGTTAGTTTGAGCCTTATTCAAGGTTGTCTTGAGACTTATCTCGAGGCTTATTCTGAGTGGCAGTTGGGTCAAAATCAGCATTAGTCCTCCCATACAAGTGTCCAAGCATCAGGAAGAAAGCTGACAGTCAAGTACTGGAGAAGTTAATGAACACAAAATAATGAGCTGTCGTACTTGTCTTGAAAGGCCAGGATCCTTTGCAGCTTTCATCTCCCTCAGTGTCTGAGCTGGACTGAGGGCTTGTGAGCCTGTCACCACCAGTCTGGATCCATCCCCTAATGCAAAAGCTSCCCATCTGTGTGGCCTGAGGAATGCATAAACCCATCAGATCATGCAAAGGCTCTTCTTGATATGGCTGGCAGAGACTGCAAAACCCATCCAGACAGAGCAAGGAGTGAAAGGAATATTGTTTTCTGTGGCAGGATGGTGTCCACGTCTCCAGCTCKGTGGACTCAATGCCCATGCAGGGAAAAGGCACAAAGGACCAGCAATGCCTTGGATTTGATCTCTGCCCTGAGGATTCAGCCCCACAATGGCACAGAGTCRGCGAGCTGTGGCAGCCTTGCTCCGAGGACACATGACAGAAGGGCTTTTCAGAGATCTGAACATTATCCTCAGCTTCTGCTGACACAACAGAAGCTTGTTCACAGGAAGAGCTGTGAGCTGAGCTGGTGGAAGCTGATGTCTAACAAGTCATGGCTGCCCAGGAGTGAAGCAAACATCAGGCAGAGGAATGGGAATGGCTTGAGCCTGCCTTGGGAGCAGGGCAATGCTCCATATGTGCTGTATAAAGAGTGCAAAGGTTGGGACAGTTCCTCATTGCTGTCAGATAGCGACAGGAGCACCTGTCTCAGGGCAGGACAGCTGTGCAGTCCCATAGGTCACTCCAAGACTGGCATTCCCTGCCAGTACAGAGCTGCCTTCTTTCCCTATGCCACCAACTGAGCACCAACAAATTTGTGGCAGGCATGGCTATCACTGGAAGCTGGAAAACGCAGCTCTTTGGTGTGAGGCTCCTYTGAGAGAGTGAGAGGAAGGAATTGGGGGAAAAAAAACAAAAGAGAGAAGTGGAGTGGTTGCCAGAGCTGCTAACCACAGTGCCAGGGAGCCTTAGAGGGCACTGGGACAGCCCAGTGTCACATGCCCGACGCATCCTGTCGCCAGACCTCCTCGCCGGCGATGTATGTGGCTTGCACATACAGGTTGTCATTCAGCATCAGGAAATCTGTGTTGGACAAGAGAGAAAGGAAGCAGCTGTCAGAAGAATGGAGCTGCTAGAGCTCGCAGGGGAAAGCTTAGTGCAGTAGGGAAGGGCTTCTCCCCATCCCAGGATGGCACTGCAATGCAACCCTGGCAATGGCAGCTCTGCTCTCTGAGATTTTGGGGGTTTCCCAAAACTCAAAGGGTTCCCCATTAACATCCAAGGGAAAAACCACTGGAGCAAAAGCCCAGAGCAAATCCCAGGTGGAACAAGTCTCCCTGCAGCTTCCACTGAAACAGGGGTGAACATGTGCTTACAGCAGCCCCTGCTTTGCTCCAGCATTTGTGAGCCCTGACACAATTGTCTCCATACCCACACCTGCTGTCCCCACACCAACACGTGCTGCACCCATAGCAGTACCTGCATCCGAGTCATAATTCAGTGTCCCCTTTTTATGTTCAATCCCCAGGAGCTGGGCAGGATGCAGAGATGCGGCCTCCAGTGCAGTCTCTACTGAGCACCCTTGCACAGAGAATTGRGGAGAAGTTAGGGCAGCCACAGCCCCATTGCCAGAGCAGCCCAAAGCCCCCTGGACAAGGCAACTGTTGACCAGACATGAACCTGAGCTGGAACACCCTCAGCACAGCCAGCTGGAGCTGGGAAGGGAAACATCCCTATAGGAGAGAATAGGCATAGAAAAACTGAACACCTAGGGTATGGAGAAGGGAAAATAATTCACTTCTGTGAGAAAGAAGAAGGAGAGTTCACCTCTCATGAGTTCTACAGGTTAAATTAAACTTCCCTTCAAAAAGGGGCTTATCTGAGGGCACCGGTCCCAGCCCTTCTCATGTCTCAGGTGAGAGGGAATGTTCCTCTGGTGGAATGGGCACAGCTGGCAAAAGCAARACCTCCTGTGTCAACATAGGGAGCAGCAGCTTGTGGACAAGGCTCCCTTACCTGTGGCTTCTTGGAAGTGTCGCACACACGTGTCCATGGTTGCCACGCTGCCACTCAGGGTCTTTGTGCCTGGGAGAGGAACAGGATGGCACTGAGTAGCTCCCGCAGCTCACAGTAAGAAGCAGGGCACTAGGGAAGCATAATGGGACCAGAAGTGCAGAAATCTTGGGTGGCAGGAACAGCAAGCTGAAGGGCCTGCAGCCACWTCCTGCTGGTGCACAGGAAGAGGTACCTGAGTGTTACCCCCAGCTCCACCATCAGACTAGCTAGACTGGGTGAAACCAGCTCACAATGCAGGTATCTGCTGCCAGAGGAAGGGAATGGAGAAAGGAATGAYCCTTCTGTGAAATACCTCCCCAGTCTTCATCTACTTGGGAACTTGAAACGTAAGGAATTTAGCTAACAAGAAGTGGTAGTGTTATAATAAAGAAAAGGGACAATAAATATCTGTACGATTTCTCTGTCCTTACTGACCCTCTGAACCTCTGGCACCCTTGACACTGGGCAATGAGGCTTTTAAAGGTGTTGCAGAGAGCTACAACTGGATAGATTCCTCCACGAGAGYGGCACATTTCTCTTTACCAGGAGTTTCATTCTCCCCAAGGCTAAGTCACTGCAGATCTACCAGACATCAAAACCCAGGAGGGTGGCACAAACACTGCCACACACAGAGAGGGACAGCAAGGTGTATTCTGCTCCTCAGGAATGGTGCCAGTGGCAGCACTGACCCCAGCTCTTCAAAAAGAGGCATTTACCTGCAATGTAAGTATTCAGCCCATCGATCTCCACAACCTGCTGACCCAGCGTGTGCCGACCTGGTGCGAGCCCCATGCCAGCGATTGCATCTGTCACCAGCACCAGGCCTGCGGAACACAAGGAAAGGGACCGTGTCAATTTGGCAGCTGATTTTGCTGCAGTCCCAAGCATTGTGCCGTGTTGGCCCTTCTGGAGAGGGACCACGTGTCTCCAGCCACATCTCAAAGCAAGAGGATTGAGGGATTGGTCACATGGCTGGGACCTTCCAGGCAGCAAGGGCAGCACAAATGTCTTGTGGGAGATGGTGCAGTGCTCGGAGTGGCTGGTGACACTGTGGGGACTGTCATGGCTCACCTTTGGGGTGGGCTCGGTGGGCAATGCGCAAGGCAGCAGGGTTGGTGTGGATGCCATCAGAAATCATGCCATAGAAGACTCTCCGCCCAGCAGGAATCTTGTCACTTGTCAGCAGGCCCACAATGCCAGGGTCACGGTGGTGGAACTGCCCAAGGGAAGAGAGGGAACAAGCTGTGGAGGATCACCAGGACACTGGCGGACGCTCTTCCCCTCAGGGGATGCGGCTGCCATCTCTGTCACACAGTGCCTGGCATCTTTACCAGGCAAACCTGAGCATTGCCTTGAATCASAGAATCACAGGATGGTTTGATTTGGAAGGGACCATAAAGCTCATCTTGTTCYACCCYCTGTCATGGGCAGGGACACCTTCCACTACCSCAGGYTGCTCCAAGCCCTGTCCAACCTGACCTTGAATGCTTCTAGGAATGGGACAGCCACAAATTCTCTGGGCAGCCTGTGCCAGGCTCTCAGTACTCTCAAAGCCAATAATTCCTTCCCAATATCCCATCTAACCCTGCCCTCTGGCAGTGAGAAGACATTTCCCCTTGTCCTGCCACTTCAAGCCCTTGTCCARAGCCCTTCTCCAGTTCTCCTGTAACCCCTTTAGGCCCTGGAAGGGGCTCTGAGCTGTCCCTGGAGCCTTCTTCAGGTGAACACCCCCAGCTCTCCCAGGMTGGCTAGAGAGCAGAGGGGATCCAGCCCTTGGAGCATCTCTGTGGTCTCCTCTGAGCTTGCTCCAGCAGCTCCATGCCCTTCTGATGCTGGATCCCAGGGCTGGTGGCAGCTCYGCAGGTGGGGCCTCACCTGAGTGGAGCAGAATCCTCCCCTCCCCTGCTGCCCACACACAGGAGAGGGTCTGGGTGCTCACAGCCAGGGCAAGTCCAGCTCTCACCAACACTTCCTAGTCCTCAGTGTAGAATTTCAAGAGTCTGCTACAGACTTGACTCTCKTTCAGATACAGCAGTAGGAATGTGAAGCCAGAGGTTCAGTGCCAAAACCTCATTGCAAAACATGGTACAAAACCATCTGGGGAGAACACAGACCCATGGGGAGCAGCAGAGAAAGACCAAAAGCAGCCATGGAGCAGGACAGGTATCTCTGGGGACTCACCGGCAGCATGGCGTTGAAGAGGTGAGTGATGAAGGTTGCTCCGTGCTGCACAGCCTCCTCAGCCTGGGACAGGTTAGCCACCGAGTGACCTGAACACAGAGACCAATGCCTGATTTCTCTGCCCATCTCGCCACTGATTTCCCTACAGGAGTGAAGATACTCCATCACGGGACTGTGCTCTAATGCCCACCTTGGCCTGAGGTGCAGCCTTGACACAGATGTGTCTGGCCATGACCTGGGGGGGCTTTGGGGGTGSTTGTTTCACCTGAACTCCTTCATTGTTCACATCATAGCTATCACAATTGCTGCCTTGCTCATGGCATTTTGCCTTCAGTCTCGGTTTGAGGTCCAATGACACGCCTTTCTGCTGGCCTCAGACAAGTGAAGGTTTTGTAGAGTGGTATCAGGGAGTAGAGAGAGTGGGGACTTCGCCAGAAAATACATGGGAATGAAACTATCCAGAAAGAAAATTCTGTTTCCTCAACAGGACAGCAGCTTTGTGGTCTTTGTGGCCTTTCTGGATGTGGGATAAAAGATATGCTGCTGAATGCCCTTCTCACCTGAGGTTTAATTTCACCCTGAATAACTTTCCCCCTTTAAAAAGAAAACGACTTCTTCAACAGTCTAAGACAAAGAACAGTTTGTGAAGCAAAGGAAAAGAAAACTGCAGCCAGTTTTAAGTCAGAGGCCAGTTGCTGGAGGGAGAGGTTCCTGCAGCACTTCCGGTTGAAAAACAGAGTTATCAAACCAACAGTAACCTTTGGAAAATGATTTCACCTGTCAAATAAGGCCTAAAGCAGTGGAACTTCAGAGTTTGAACCCTTCCACATCATCAGATCTTAAAGTAAGACTGCTGCACTTCCCTGTGTTAGAAYAGCACCTTGTGTTTACTGCAGGGGCTCCTCAGTTGATAGAAACTTTGGCCCTTGCCACGACAGATTGACAGCATCAAGCAAGGTCCCCATTTGTGACAGGTCTGTCMTCTCCATACAGGCCAAGCAAGAGAATCCCACCCTGTCCAGTTGCACTGAGACAGTGTTAGAGATGCCACAGAGAGAGCTTAGGGAGGGGCTGCCAGAGCCCCCCAAGTCCTGGATACCCCAGCCCTTACCCAGGGAGACGCAGATGCCCTGCTTGGTGAGCTCCTGGATCACCTCACTGCTCCTCCTCATCTCAGGGGCCAGGGTTACTATCCGGACACAGTCCAGGGTGCCGTAGGTGGCAAGCAGGTCCTGGAAGGCACCTGCCTCAAAGGTGCGGAGGCAGTGCTCTGGGTGAGCCCCTTTCTTCTCCTTGCTGATGAATGGCCCTTCCAGATGGGCTCCTGTCCAAACAGGAACAAAGAGCCATGACCCTTCCTCCYCCTGCCAAGGACCAAGAAACCTGCTCTGTCTACTCTGCTCCAGTCAAGCTCTTGCCATTTTTCTGCAGTAAAACACATGGCTCTGAGCTCAGCACAACAAGAGATGCAGTGCTGGCCACTGGCCAAGCCAAGCCATCCCACCCCACTGCCATTGCCCCAGGGGGCCCAAAGGGGATGGAGAGGTGTGTGTACAATGGCAGAGAACACAGCAAAGGCCAGGCACAGCTTGAGGGAGAAAGTRGGTCTGTGCTTACCTGTGCATCCCTCCCACCAAGAGCTCCAGCCCCCATTTGTGCTCAGTAACTTTTTTCAGCTCAACCACGAACAAGATAATTGCTCACCTAKAGTAGCACCAAAGAGGGACAAACTGACTTACCCAGGACACCTGCTCCATGGGCTCCACCATTTCTTACACTGATCTGAGGGAGAACCTAGAAAAGGGGGTTCGTCAGACATGGCATACCAGACACAGCCCCCCAGCCTGCCAAATCAGACCCAAACATCAGGTCCACAGGGAGATTTGTAGCTGGACTGCTTGGGACCATCACAGCCCACAAAGGAAAAACCGTCTCCAAGCCTTGCTGTGCAGAGCTCACCTGGGAAACGTGGSTGTCTCAGAATTCTAAAGGCTGAGGGC
This sequence comes from Malurus melanocephalus, assembly GCF_030028575.1. Classification (NCBI taxonomy): domain Eukaryota; kingdom Metazoa; phylum Chordata; class Aves; order Passeriformes; family Maluridae; genus Malurus; species Malurus melanocephalus. The sequence continues at coordinate 304,664 of NW_026623886.1, read as the reverse complement.
AAGAAACCCAGGGTAGAGTCCAGCTCCTCATGCCCATGGCTTTTCTGCCCCAGCAGCTATCCCAGTCTTGGCCCACCCACCTCCTGATATCAACCTCAGTCACTGATGACCCTGCAGATGGGAGGGGAGAAGGCCCCTTACCTGGTGGTACACAGATGGAGGAGAAGTCACCAGGGTGGGACAGAAAGAGGTCACTCCATGGGAGAGGATTTTCTGACTGACTAAGTCAATCCCTGATTTGAAGTCATCYGTAGCCAGAGAGAAGTCCACCCCGAAGCCTCCTGCACCATGAACAAAACAGGGGTGAAACTGCAGCTTCCCYAGTGGATGTTTCCCACACAACGAATGAACACCAACGATTTTGTGTGACTGGAGGGAGATGTTCCATTTGTAGGGTGCTAATGCAGAGGGTTCCACCAGCACTTCTGTCCTACATTCCAAGGTTCCACAAGTACAAATCTCACCATCGCTGCCTCCCTGAAGTGCTCCTCCCCACAGCACCCCAGTGTTTTGCAAGAACAGCCTTTTTATTTTGATGCAGGGCAAAATCTGAGGATTGCCAGCTGAACAGGGATCTGACTTCCAACTTTAACTACCAAGAATAAGCCCCTCTTTCCTCCAGAAGAGAACTATTACAGGTAATGTTTGTTCCCTTGGGAAGTCTTGCCTTCTCCTCCCCCACCCTGGAATGGGTAGCGAAAGGTAGGGAAGTACAGGGACAGGATAAAATACAGATAAAAATGATTTCAGAGGAAACCCTCACCTGGCCAAAGGGGATCACTTACACAACAACAGCAACCACAGGCAAAATTGCTCTTTGTCATTAGTTGGCTGACTCACACCTCCCCAGAACAGCTGAAACATGGCCACAGGCAGGACACCCACAGCAGGGCTGGGGGTCAGGGATGGATAAACCCAGGATGCCCCCAGTCCATGAGCACATGTGGTTTCACTATACCATTGATCTGGACATCGATGAAGCCTGGGGTGATTATGCTGTCCTTGCAGTCCAGCTGGATGTCAGCAGAGCCCTTTTCGTCAAAGAAGAGTTTCTCTGGGTTGAGGATCTTCCCCTCACGCACCCACAGGTCCTCCCTGGAGGGACAGTCACACACACCAAGCTCTGGTGCCTTCTGCAGCACGTGGAGCAGGTGGCTGTGCCCCAGTGACGGTGATCCAGGGCAGAGTGGATCCCACTGGCACCTCCAGCCACGGGYTCTGCCATGTGTGCCAGGGCACAGCTGCTCTTCCAGCTGGGACACAGCGGGCAGTCCTCTCTGCCTGGCTCTGGCTTTATAAAACTCACAGGAACGGGGTTTTYATGGGCTGCCCCTCAAAGGTGGTGGTGATGGCTAAAGAGCCGCGGGGCTGGCAGARGAGGCAAAACGAGAGGGACTGTACACCACACCCATCCCCTCTCCCTCCAGAAGCTGGCAGGAGGGACATGTGATGGTGGGAGCGCGGTGGGGGAAGAGGCCAACAGCCCGCCAGGGGGAATGGCGACCATCCCTGGGGCACTGCAGGTGGCTTGGCAGGTCGGCAGCCCGTCCGGGAGGCCCCACACCMCAGGCACCGCCGCAGCTTCAGTACCCCAGCGGCCTTGGTACCCCCGCCTCACCTCTGGAGCTGGTGGTCCCKCAGAATGCGGCAGTTGGTGAACTGCACGATGGGCGCGTCCGAGACGGATTTGTTGGACGGCATCGCGGGAATCGCGAACYCCACAGTGTCCGGCGAAGGGGGCGGGGAGCGGGCGTGGTGGAGCAGGGCCKGGCCGCGCTTCTGTGCGAGCGGCTACCGCGGGACTGGACAGCCGGTGAGGGGCGGAGGCACCGGAACACCGCCCCGGGGGTAGGCGGAGGCTGAGCGCTCTCCCTGTCCGGCGCTCTGAGCCGAYGCTGTGAAGAACAAGCCCCGCGGGGCCGTGCGACCGAGGCCCGCCGCAGTGCCCGACGAGCGCTGGGCCCAGTGCAGTGTCCCCGGTGTGGCGTCCCCGGGGCCGGGCCCGGGAGCGGGGGGCGGGACCCGGGAGCGGGGCCTGGCTGCGGACTCGCCCCGCAGCGCCGCCTGCTCCCATCACGTGAGCGCGCTCAGCACGTGCCGGGATTCCCCGCCCGCCCTGCCACACGTGACTGGCCCCGAGGAGCTGCCATCACGAGAAGGGCGCCGCCATCTTGAGAAGGTCGGCGGCGGGAGCCCTCCTCATGCGATCCCACCCTGGATCCCCATCGTGAGACCCGATCCTGAACTCTGATCGTGAGACCCCATCTTGAACTCTGATCGTGAGACCCCATCCTGAACTCTGATCGTGAGACCCCATCGTGAGACCCCATCCTGAACTCTGATCGTGAGACCCCATCGTGAGACCCCATCCTGAACTCTGATCGTGAGACCCCATCGCGAAGCCCCATCCTGGCACCTCCATCCCAAGACCCCCATCCTGACACCTCCGCCCGCTGCCCCGATACAAGAGGGAAGCTGACGAGACTCAGTGGTTCCACCCAGCTGATGTGGGCTCGGGCACTGCTGATGAATCTCTCCCAGGAAAGATAAATTATGGGGAATAYAATTATGTATGAATGTAACATCCCTGTCTGGCCTGGAATTGGATTTTAATTAGATTTTCTGCTATGCTTATCATTCCRTGATGTCAGTGCTTGTCCACACTACAAGCTGCCCCTATTGTCAACAGGATGCTGGGGAAGGGGCCTGAAAGGGAGGGATAGGAATGATGCTGGGAAAACTACATCTCTCTGCCCTGCTTATTTGTCTGTGAAGGAAGGGTCTATCCAAGCTGYTACATCCAATTTGGATGTCAGAAGGCATGTGTGGCACTCAAAACTGCCTGTGGCCAAAACAGGTCCCTTCCCCAGGAACACACAAGCTGACATGGCTGTGACAGTAACTTCAGCTGGCAGTGGAAGAGATGCTGAAGTAAAGGCAAATAYTGACTGCACAGATAGGAACAACCACCTTAAATATCCCACCCCAGGCCCACCCAGAGCAGTGACAGAGCTTCACTTGACAACCCTCCAGCCACACAGCTTCAAGGCTTCCTCAGGCTGCCAGTCCCAAGCCTGAATCAGAGTGCTGAGACCGCCTRGTTTTCTGCACTGCTGGGAGAACAGAACAGCCCGTGCCAAGCAATGAGAATCTGTTCCTCGAGGCTATAGGTATGTCATCCAGCCCAACCTATGGCATGTACTGTTAAAGTCTTACCCCTTTGGATGTTTTCCTTTTATTTCTCAGCATTAACCCTYTCTTGCATCACTAATACTGCACCCTCCTCTAACAGTCATTCCATATTCTTTCTCTCTGCTGCCCCAGTAACACACTGAGGGAATCACAGGCTGTAGTTTCACTTGCATTTTCTTTAGCAAATGTGGGTTTTCTTTTTCTTCAGGTCGAGTTATTTTTAACCTGGCTCAATTCCCAAATTAGGTTYGCTGCCTGGCAGCAAGAGCAGTTGGACCTGCGCACTTAGGAGAAGTCAGGGAGCACRTGGAGCAGCTGTGGGAGCAGGACTAAGGCTGATACTGCTGCTGCATGAAGGTCTGTTGAAATATAGCCTTGTCTTTTGATTTTCACAGGCATTCACAAAGATGTCTAAGAAACTGTCCCAAGACACACAGGAGCCACAAAGGCTGCTTAGAACAGGCTGCCTTTGTTGGGGATATACACATTTCCCAAGATTTGTCCTCAGCCTACCTTACGCAGACAACYATTAGGAGAAGGTGGCTGAATTCACTCTCTGCTACTTAAGTCACTCTTTTACTCTCTGCCAAAGGCAGAGGAGGAAAGCACAGGTGTAACAGCACGGACAGGGAAGTTCAAAGTGCCAGAAAAGGGTACAGAACTTACCCAGTCCCTGGTATCCCCTTGATGAATCCTGAAGAGCAGCTGTGGTGAGAGCAGCTTGTCCCCTCAGCAAAAAGAAAATGGCASATTGGCCATTTGTTGTGCAGAAGCTGTGTCCCACCTAGCTTGTCCTCTCTCAAGTCAGAGTGAGTTATCAGGGGTCTGTATGTACCTTGTGGGTACAGTGTGGTGCCCCAAGAGCCTTGGCCCTTATACTCTCTAAAGCCAGGGCAGGATTTTTCCTTGTGTGCTTTTGTGTCATGACACAAGAACCAGCTTGGCAGAAACCCAGTGATACAAGCTGCAAAGCTGTGGCTCTRAGGAGCTCATTGAAGTGTGTCTTGCAGAGAAAATAACAGCATTTATTAGCTTTAACAGGAAAAGAAATGGAGAAGCATTTTGGGACACAATCCTTTGACCCTGAAACAGAAAATTCCCACTGCAGGGCAAGTGGCATTGGGAAGACTTGCTCTGGGTTTAATTATGTCAAGAGAAAAAGATGGTTAWTAGCTGTAAAACTAAAGCCAGAGGTGGTAAGTCCTGTATCAGAGACAAGTAACTCTCACCTGTGCACAGMAATGGTTAGGACAGTATGGCTGGCTGGAAACAGCAGAATGCCCTAAAATCAGCATCCCTATGGCCAGCCTGGGGAGGAAACTAGGTTTACTGAGAGCTGAGGTCATTAGATGTGCTATTACTCTGTAATTGAAAATGGCAACTTKGTTTCTAGGATCAGTTTCCTATAACAAGCTTTTTATTTCCCCAAACCTTATTTACTTTTCCAGGTTACYATGCTTCTCTGTAAACCAGACCTCCCTGGGAAAGCCAATCCCTGAGCAATCACAGATAAAACCGTGATACTTAAAAACGATTCTCCAAACAGCAGTGAAAGCAAATTGCAGCCTTTGGGGAAAAAAAAAAAACCCAAAAAACCAGTGTGAAAGGGTTAATACAGAACAAGGTCAGGAGGCTCTGTRAAGGCATTGTCTGTGCTGGCAGCTCTGGCAACAGGTCCTGAAGCTCCCYAAGCCTGCAGAGCCGGCTGATGGCCGGGTCCCTGTGCTGCTGCTGCTGCTGCAGAGGCCCCGTTCTCTCTGCAGGGCTGACTCACTGCAGCGCTCCTGGCCACGCACGGAGCACCACAGCACCGCGGCTGCGCTGGCACAGCCACCCCCTTCCCYGCTTCCAAACCGACCATCGAGTCAATCCCTGCCAGCTGGGACTGCGCTCTGAGCTGCCATGCTCCTGGCACTGAAGGAATTTAAAAAACCRCAAAGGTCCCTACTTTTCCTTATGCCCCGAATCACTTGAGAAATGTGCTGATGCAAGAGCACCAATGAAGGACTTGAAAAGCGAGTTTTCACCCAGGAGTCATCACAGAGGATTCAGAGCATCACTGTCACGGCTGAGGCAGCATGTGCAGACTGTTAATTTGACTCYGGGTGTATTGCAGGTACTTGGCACAAAGCGATCCTCCCCCAGTCTGTGGTCACTCCAGCTCTGTTCTTCTTGCATGGGTTTATATATTAATGACAAAGGCTTCATGATCCAAGGCATGAATCAAAATGCCATTGAAGGGATTTTGCCTGCACTGATTTTCTAAGTACTTATTGTCTCTGCACGATGTCACCAACCTGTAAGGGATCTTAGGGTGCCTGAAATGTGGGGCCTTTCAATTGCTTACTGCAYGTGGAGATGAGAGCATTTAGCTGCTCTCTTAAACACAATTTGCTCACGTTCTTGTTAACTGGCAAAAAGACAGGCAGCAGGGTCCCCTTACAGAAGGTAAGACTGGGTATTAAGCATATTTGCAACCCCAGCCAGGACCCTCTCCTAGCCTGCCACACAAGCCAAATGCAATTCCTCTCACCAGAACCGCAAGCTGGACGCAGCATCCTCTCCAGAGCCTGGATTCAGGATTCACCCCACAGCTGCAAGCCTGTCACACAGCACCAGGAAGGCCCCTTCTACAGTCACTATGAGAGACGATTAATCCACAGATTCCATAAACCTTTATGGACCCCGGGGAAAGCCTACTTCAGAGGTTTAGTCTACTACTTTTGTGCATGAATGACCAACACCATTGTGATCAGGAATTTCCCTTTCCCCCAGGCACTGCTTCAGCAGGCATCCAGTACTTTCCTTCAGTCAGCTTACACCTCTGTATGGCCCCACCACCATCTCTGCTCATATTTCCACAAGGTAAAGCCCTTCCCAAGCAAAACCAGCCCAGTCCAGCCCAGCACCAGGCAGTTGAGAAGCAACTGCAGAGAAATCAGTGTTTTAGCAGAGATTTTAGCAAAGAGCAAAAAAAAAAAAAAAAAGCCAATTACCTTCTTTAATGATTATTGTTATAACTACACCCTGACAGAATGACTGGCTCATAGCCAGAGTCTCCTGAACACCCAGAAGGTGCACACAGTAACACCAGGCCTGGGCAATGCCCGTGCCAGGTTAGAAGCTCCAGACAGCTTCACTGAATTCCTTATGCTCTGGCCACAGCTCTTCATAGAACTTGCACCAGATTCACAGGATCGGTACCTGAGTCAAACACACATCTTCATTCCCAAACAGGTGACAGATCCCTCCACCTGCACCAGTTTCGTTTGATTTCAAAGGCACTGCTAGCACAGGTATCTGTGTAATAACATTTTGGCTTGAACAAGGCAAAGCCTGACCTGTTCTCCAAGGTACAGACTGAGGATTAAGGTGATGTACTTCCCAATGCTAACTGGGACCAAGCTTTACCACTGAAAGGGTTCAACACGCATTTTCCACATAAGCTCTCAAATCCTCAGGACAAAGGAAGCTGCTCCCGCACTCAATAACTGCAGCAGCAGAATCTCCCAGCTCAAAATGTCCTGATTTAAAAATTAAAAATACAAGTTCTTGACTGAAGCCATTYTGTTGATGAGACTATTGTTGAGGTACTTCAGAGGCAATTACTTTTCACAGTACAGCTTCTAAGGAACTCAGCCTCTGCAGGGCCAGCACRAGGACAGGCTGCCCTGTTTCCTGACAAGGCAGTTCCTCTCCTGGTCACAGGCTGAAGCCTGTACCCTACCTCCCTTGGTTACAGGGCACCACCCTAAGCCAGATGTACTGATCAGGGTGAGCATAGCCATGCATTCCCGCTCACCATGAATACAGCCCATGGCAGCAGCTGCAAACCACATTGCCACTGCTCTGGAGAAAGTTTGTGGCAGAGGTGGCAGCATTACTCCTGCAATGCTGCCCAGTCACTTCAGGAACYTGCCTCCCCTGAGGTACCCTGCCCTCTTCCCAAAGGAGCAGCAACAGCTGGAAATGAGAGCCAGGGACTCATTACAGCAATGTAGTGAGGAAGTTTTATTTGGAAACATGGTAGAAGTTTGTAACCCAACACTGGGTGCACGACTGATGCCGGAGCATACGCGGTTACTAATGAAACACAGGAGTGTTTCGGACAATTGCTGTAATAAAACACAAAATTCTCATACTCCAATACCAGGACACTACAGCAATCTTTAGAATCAAAGTTACATCCAAGGAATTCTTTGCACTTACAACTGACCCCACAGTGTAATCTACCTATATATAAGATTAATATATATAGCATGGGAAATTGAAAATCCTTGCTCCATAGATGTATGAACATGTCAAGTCTTTTATAAATAAACATCCAGTGAAGAGAAAAAATTACATTTCTAGTTCATATTTATACATAAAATACTAACAGCAATGGGTGGAAAATTGCACATGGGCCACCCCAAGCCATGCAGCAGGCTTGGAGCAGCCCATCCCAGTTAATATTGAAGTACACACAGGACAGACGAGTCACTAACATATATTGCGCATTTACAAGAGATCAACTACCAAATTGGGACAACTGTACACATTGGAGAAACCATTTTCATTCTGGAGCTTTTTTTTTGTTAAATGTAGATTTGTTATCTCTTTACATCATACCACAACATTTACTTCGTGGAGAGGATAAGGGCAACGATGAGGCCATAGAGACCCAAGACTTCAGCGAAGATCAAAATGAGGATCATCCCCACAAATAACCTGGGCTGCTGTGCTGTGCCCCGGACACCTGCATCACCCACGATGCCGATGGCAAAACCAGCAGCCAAACCGCTGAGACCCACACTCAAGCCAGCGCCCAGTTGAAGGAAGCTCCTGTGGGACAGAGACAGAAGAGTTTCAGTGGCAAGGAACAGAACACCCAGCCTTAAGCCTGTAACTCTTGCAACAAGCCCGGTGTGTCTCAAAGCAGATGCTTACTGGCACTCCATACTTTGGCACTTAATGAAATGGGCAGCAGTGGAGGATCTTCACCTGATGTTCAGGGGTGGCTCATACACCAAATTGAGTTACTGGGCCTGGAGTTCACATGGCTACCAGCTTGTCTGCAGCCACTTCAGCCATCTGCAGGCTCAGCAGCACACACTAGCACTTGTAGCAATGCCTGTCCCACAGTGCTCTGTAGCCTGTTAGGAGCTGCCCATCTCCAAYCTTTAGCAACCTTATATACAGCCACAGCACATCCTGATGTCTTGCACTGTGGGAGCTAGGCAGGAATAATCTGGTTTTCCAAGGAACGCAGTCCTGAGGAGCAGTCCCTTATGAGTATTTGCCCACCTGGTAATTGCAAAGGACCATGAGTATCTGGTGTTTTAGAYCATGTCTTGTTAGGCCAGCACACTGCTCAGAGGTACAGCCTGTACAGCAACAGAGATAACGGTCACACTTCAGCAGCACTGTTTCATTCCAAGGGGGCTCAATCACACCAGGTCCTGCTATTCTCAGATGCCAAAAGCAGATTAAGTTTCAGACTGTAGCTGCTATAGAGGCCTGATGTATAGCTCAAGGATTGATTTACCAGCACATAAAGCAAAAGCAGTATTAATTATTCACTTGCATCTCCCAGGCAACAGCAGAACTATTTAGACAGTATYGGAAAGACCTGTGCATCCAGGTCTAGAGTCCAGCACCATGACACAAGCTTTGCCTCCTATSCCAGTGCTGCCTGTACACTGCTTCTTTCAAGCCACAGCCCCACCACATGAACAGTGGGATGCCCAATTGATTTGTGACAGCCAGTGCAGCCAACTGAGTAGGCAGCTCCACTGGGGCTGAGGCATCCAGCAGTACAGCTGGAATCCAGCCCATGCTCTTAAGCCTAGCCCAGGACCATTCAGCACTGCCAGCCCTTCCAGGGGCCTCAAGCCAACACCACCTACACACGGAGCATCAGTGATAGGACAATCTGAAACAGAACTGCCAGATGTAGCAACTTACTTGAATAGCGTGATGGTAGGTGAGAGGGCGTTGGCAATGAGCACTGCCACTACGAGGCCATAGATTGCTATAATACCCGCCATGACCACGGGGATGATGGACTTCATGATCAGCTCAGGCCTCATGACAGACATGGCTGCAATACCTGTGCCACTCTTTGCTGTTCCATATGCAGCTCCCAAGGCTGGAAGAGAAAAAAAATGCATTAGGCACATCCCCAAATACCATCTCCTTCACTAGGCTGCAGTTAGAACAGCTCAGTCAGCACAAGGAAGGATTGCAAAACTCACACAGTCACTTGACAGCCAGGAATACTCCCCTAAGGGATGAGGAAGTGACCTACCCAGAATCCTAGACCAAAGATGAGTAAGAGGTGCTGTTCAAACACTACTGATTACAGAACATCTTCCCAGGCCAGCTTCACAGCAAGGCACACACCCCCAGCAGCCATCCATGGTCCTGCTTAGGGGCCAAAACCCAAGGTCCCAACTGGAACTCCCACATCTGTGCCCTCCAGAGTCCCCACTGCAAGGCTCAACAAGGCACATCTGTCTACCCCAGCAGAGTACAGATGAGAGCTGGGTTTCAGAGTCACTGAACTTCGAGCCACCCGAGCCAAGTTCAGATACACAGATCACCTTGTGGGGTCTCTTCTCCCACAAAACCCATTTGCTTATGCTTTGGCTCTGGAGTTAAATGTGCCACTGCAGCATCATCAGACACACTGAAACAAAACAAACTCAAATATTATCACTCCATGTCATTCCTTGGAGAAAGGTCACCCTTCTCCATGTGCCAGAACCTCACCTGTGAAGGATTCAGGTCCAAACACTTTTCAATCTAACCACTGAAACTATGAAGAAGAGTTTGGCTTATATGTTAGAGAGGACCACAATCACCTTACACCTAAGGTTTACTCATCATCTCTCTCAACATAAGCATGCAGAGACCTGCACAGGATTCAAAGTAGATGATGGGCTTTTCACCCGCACCCGAGACCTGCTGGATGAGTCCAAAGCACTACCCCAAAAAAAGTAACTCTTGCCCGGACAACTTTGTATTAGTATCACAAAAGCTTCCTCAAATACCTCATTCTTTGATTCTGCAGTACTTGAAAAGAGCCCTTCCCTTCCAGTCTTACTGAGGAGYATTGTGGGAACCTCACAGTTTCCTACTGCACTCACCATCACCCTGAGATGACATGCAGGTCAGCTGCCAGCCAGGAATAAGTCCCTGAAACAGCAGTGATAGGCATATGGTAGGGCAGGCAGTCTCCTTTTCTGACACCATCAAGATGATATTTAGAAGTCAGTCCTTCTTGGCAAGAAAATGTTCTTTCATTTGTTCGAAAAGGCTACTGGAACGTATTTAAACCATGGGCATGTAAAGTCTTTGTACTGTTCTGAGACTTACTAGTTGAGCTTACTACACGCACAGAAAACTAAGTTTTCTCCAAGGGAGATCTGCTTGTTCCACAAAGAGCTGTAACTGCCTTAGACCAGTATACAAGTGCGAAATAGTGCACCTTGTCCCAAGAGTTGCTGGAAGGTATTTGGAGGAGTTTGTACATATGCTTTCCTGCTTCTCGCTCAGCATTCCTGTAAAGCCCATCTTTGAGCATTCATCCTCCTGGCTTGGCACTAAAACTCCAGACCATTCATAAAAGCCATGTTGCTGCACTAACACAAGGTTCATTATCAGATGGAAGTTCAGTTTCAGTTACAAAAACTTGAAGGGGAAGTCTCATTAATAACTACCAATTTGTTCTGTGCTAGCAAAGCTCTTGAACCTTGACTGGGACTAGGTGATGTAAGGGGCTGTTTTGGGTAATTCAGAACTAGAATACAACTTAGGAAGCTTGAGCCAGGAGCAGGTTCTATCTGTAAATGTAAGCTGAGCCTGGAAACTTAGCATATGGACTTAATCAGCCATTTCAGCTGATGGCTCTATTTGGGGTCTAGCCATTAGGAAATCTAGAAGGAAATCACTGACTTGAACTAGAAACCATTTTTGTTGGATGAAGCAACTTCTAAGAGCTGGAATTAAGGCTGAATCCTGGTTCCACTATCTACCCTGGGTATAGAATTTAGCAGAAACCGCTTCTCCTGTCTTTAATCTTTTACAAACATCTTCAAAAATGCAGAGGTTCATGAGGGAAGTTCACTATTTAAAGTTAGATTAGTCATTACTTCCTCCAAGCCTGAAGCTACTTGAGAATGTTGCAATTAATGCAGTGATGCAGTAGAAAAAGTGATTTTGTAATCCCAATTATAGAAAATCAGCTTGCTCAAGCTTTTGTGGAAGGGCAAAACAGCACAAGTTTGTCAGTTCTCAGTTAAAACCTCAGAAGAAGCCAGATCCTATGCCYTGAACTTGTTTTAGACACAGTTCGAAAGAAAGCCTATGCTTACCAATCCTCACATGACAGTTTCAGATGTCACTGAAGCTCTACTGAAGTCCCACTGGTGGACAATCACAGGGGGCACACAGAGCTTCAGAACTTGGCCTATCTGCTCCCAAGGAAGCTTTTATCAGCACCTCGACCAAGAGATATCTCCAGCACCTTACAAGGCAGCTTAACTGCCCTTCACTAGCCTGKCAAGTTCTCTTTGCATCTTTGTCATTATCCCAGCAAGGTGGAAAAGACAATACCTGCTTCTCAACATAAGCCAGCCTCTAGTGGCACAGCCACTCAGTTCTGGGCTATGGACACCCTGGACAATGTTCCTGCACACCTTCACTTGTACCTCGTGGCAGCTCTGAACAACTGAATCATGTACTCATCTGCTACATTTAAATATCCCTGATACATTGGAAGGACATTTTCCATCATGGTGAACAGGGTTTGAGGACTCTGTGGCACACACTGGAAATGGGGCAAGAGCTATACCTCTGCTACACACAGACTCTGGGGTTTTGTGTCAGATCATCCAGCTCCCTCACCTCTAACATACAGACCAAACAAGCTCCAACACTACCCTTAAAGAGGTAGAGCTGTGATGGAACTCTCAAAATATTTACCTGGCAGGTGGACAAGCACTCTGCCTATCTAGTTCACTAGAGAAGTAATCCATGCTGGTCTCTAACCAGGAACTGTGCCATTCAGAAGCTGAATGGWGTTACAATACAGGGAAGTTGCTTTGCACATAATTGAAGACCACCTACTATCAATAAGCATATTTCAAAGGTTAACTTCCTTGTGAAAAGCTTCTGAGTTACTCCTTGAACTCACGACCCACAGTGGATTTATGTACTGCTCCTGGGGGCAAAATGCTCTCCCCTCAGGGCAGAGGATATGCTGCCTGGCACCTCACCATATCTGTCCCCTTAAAAGTGAGAGCAGAGGGAGTGAGGCTGCACAGCTCCAGGATCAACTATGAACCACAAAGTCACTTGCCAGATAGGCTGTAGTGTCCAAGACTGAACACTAGTCAGAGTTTTGCCTGTTGCCATGGCTTTGCATAGACAAGGCTCTGCCAGCAGCCTGCTCTTCAGACCAAGGGCAGCCCCAGCATCAGAACCAACCTCTTCCAGCTCCAGCAGGTGACTGTGCTCAGTCAAGTKCCACATCAAGAACAGTAACCTTGCAGTTAAGTCAGATGCAAGCCACCCCCTCGATRAAGAAAGAGGCTATGGGGAGCCTTGCAGTCAGGAGATCCAGTAACACAGATCCAGTTTCACCAGCTGATACATTCAGATGGRCTCAGCACCAGTCACATACACTTCAGCAGCATTTGGTCCATTCAGRGCCAGGGATTCCTCCCATGTCCCACCATGGAGAAGCAGGTTTCCACATTGCATGTGAGTGATTTCCAGAGCACTAACATGCAGAATTCCTCTGCATTRGAAGTAAGCTAGTAATAAAAGTCAGATTTCCAATTATGACACCACTGGCTACCATCACAGAAAGCACGAATGACGCTTTGGGATGAGCACTTACATCTGGAGCCTTTTAAAACTAATCATTAGCAAATGGGCTGCCCTCTGCAGTAGGCAGGCTTCCCTGGGAGCAGACAGGCACCAATTCACCAACATCTCTTCATCCCTGAGCAGGCTGTTCTTAAAAGGCTGGAGAAATGTTAGAGGTGATATCCAGGTCAGGTACAGTCCTTGCTTTGCCATGCCAGAAACCTAGGCAATTCCAAAGAAACAGGCTGCTTCTCACCAGCTGTCCCTGCCCCCTCCCACTTAGCAGGTCCACCTCAGRTTACAGTAATGGATACTCTTGGAAAAACCCTGCTGCTCTGCCCAGGTGCATCTCCACAGAACAGACAAGTCACATTAGGCGAACTGTACTGGAGCATCAATTCCCATCACAGAATGGGATGAAGCCTGGCTGTAGCCAGTTCCCTGGTGAAAACCCTAGGGGTAAAAACAAAGCTGCCCTACAAGCAGCTGTAGATTCTGAAAACCTTCAGTGAGTCACCTGTTTTAGGATTAGGGACAGCTTTTTATTCTTCCCTAACATAATGAAAGGGTGTGGGGATTYCCACCAAGCTTGGTACTGTCAGCCTATAGCATTATCAAAAATTCTGCACGACTGGCAGTCCTATTRCTCTTGTCAGCATATCTTAAAACTACCAACTTAAAAAACTAYCAGCTCCTTGAGATTGTTGCTGTAATAGCAGCAGTTCAATGAAAATAAAGGCTCTGCCAGTCAACTCTCCAAGAGCTCCTGCAACTGGCACTCTGGATTGTCTGACACAGCATACGGAGCTCTTTTGCTCTTCTAAGTATGGTAAAGCACTTACACTCCTGCAAGCAGTAAAGTCCATCCAGCCACTTGTTACCTATCTTCATCACATCACATCACACAGGCTCCCTGCTAACACCTTGAAGATGACCCATTTCACAAAGTGGGTGACCAGTGTATTCCAGGTACTGACTGGCAGAGTAGTGTTACTACCACTCAGTAGAACCCCTTTCCAACCAGCAGGTCTCAGGGAAACTCGGAGCACTCAGCAGCACCCACAGCTCTGCTGCCCCATTGCTGTGGTGTGGGACGTCCTAGACTCCCTGTCTGCATCCAGCAGACACTCCGATGGACACTCCTGTGGCCAGARCAGCCTGACCTGAAGCCTCATGCTCACAGGATTCACAGTTTGAAGGAAGTGAGCTTGGTCAGTTATGCCTCACTGGTGAAGCACAYACTGCTGTAAACCATTGCTTCAAGGAGTACCCAGTCTGGTCAGGCTGGAACATTGTTCACATTGCAACCTGTGTGTGCAACCAGTCCGGCCCTGGAGATGGAAGAGGCCAGCTCTAGGAAGCAAAAAAGGAAGCTGGCCAAGAGGTTCTGAGGCAGCTGTCATCCATGTCCACTGCTGCCTCCCAGTGCTCCTACAAGTGGGGAAGTGCCTGCAGGTTGCATAGTGACTCCAGGGTGAGACCGGGATCCATCAGGAAGCCGCAGAACGAACTGCCATRTAACTGCTTGAGCCATGTTCTGCAGAACCCTTGGGTTATACTGATGATCCATTTCATTTTCAAATGCCCCCAAGACTACCATTTAATGAGAGGAAATGATGCCCTTATTGAGATGCCTCCATCATTCTCATGCTGTAGAAATACCACCCACCTCACTTCTGTTACAGCACTTAGGTCTTAGCCATCCACTGCTTTACCTGCTGTTAAGGACGAAGGCTTAAGTTAATCTCTACTGCAGACAGTCTGGTAGCTCAYACACCTGCCCACATCACAAATATCCCCATTTGGAGCAGAAAATTATCTTGAGCTACACTCTGCCATTTCATTTTTACCTGCAAGCTGCTCTGTGCAAAGCAAGCGGCTCTCCTGTTCCACTTCCCCACCTCTCAGACAGTATTTTGGGAAGCACAGGCCATTTGCTTTTTAGGATGCCAGTTGTTTATAGTCACAATGCCTTCAAGAATCAGACTGTACAGTGCTATCAGCTGCATCAAGCTACATGTTCTGAGCCAGCTATTTCACCACTGAGGTACCTTAAGARCCAACCAATTGCTATAATATCTAAAGCTCTAGTTTAAAAGAAAAGTACTATTTCATTAGCTCTGCAGCAACAATAAGAAGACAGGACTAATTTAATACTGCTGTCTAGAGTTCTCTTCATAAGGAACTGTCTAGCTACTTGGCAGCGCAGCAGGTACTGAAGGCACTGAATGTCCAGCTGGAGTTCAGGCCTAAGGACAACTCCTCACACCATGGAGGGCACAGTGGGAACACCTGCAACAGCTTTGCACAGAGCACCAGCACACACAGAACCAGACAGCTCTGCCCCAACACACTTGTCCATTCTGGCACACTCAAGTTGCATGAAAAAGCAATAATTCAATCGCTCAGCAGCACCTGATCCTGAGCCCCCACATTTTACACATGGGAAATAAGGAACTGCGGCAGTGAGAACAAGTTGTAATCTGCAAAGAACCAGACAGGCTCGAAGATGGCCAAGGTCACAGCAGCCTGATCTTGTCTCTTGCTGACCAGAACAAGTTTTGCTATCTATTTACCATCAGCAGGTAATGCTCACACGTCACACAGGACTGCACAAAGTTGCTTGTTTTCACATCAAACTAACCTGGACAGTACAGAACCTGAATATGTTTACTAGAAACAGGTCTTGGAACTAGAAGCTTCAGAAGACTGTGATCTTTAGATACAGCATGAGTCAGACATGAGCAATGCACTAATATCACACTCAGGACAATTTGAGAGTTTTACACTGCTTGCCCAGATTTAGCTCCTTACTTCTAAATCAGGGCTTTTTTTAAACAATTAACATACAAATAACATCAGAAAATGCTGTGGTGCCACAAGCCCATTACAAAACCTACACAACATTACATGTTTTAGTTTATCCTATGTTGACACCTCTGCCATATTGCCTTAAAAATGCAAACTGCTTCACTGAACASTCACATCTAAAAAACTATTTCCCATCAGAAGTATCTTTAACCTATTGTACACCGCCTGAACCCATCACTAGCCCTGGCAAGAGTACCTGCATGGCTCAGACCTGCTGGTATTACAACATCACTGAGGTCATGAAAGACCTCTAAGTTCACTGAATCCAGGACCTCCTGACACAGATTCTGCATCAAGGACCTCTCACAAACCAGCTGAAACATGACAAATACCAAACCTTCATCAATACAGCTTCTGCACTGACTTTGCATTCCCCTACTCAAACCTTCCCCTTGCAATACCTCAGCACCATGTTGTCAACCCTGCAACTTCTAGGAAAGGCTTCCCTGCTGGTTCAGACATGCCAGCACCATTCTGAATTCCTGCTGAAGCACTGACTCAAGTCCCTATCCCTCACTGTTGTTCCAGCAGAAGCGCACTCGCACATCACAAACCTGGTGTCTAAAGCCATGCAGCCATGTTCTTTTGCTTCCAAATTGAGTCTGCAAGAGGAATCCAGCAACTCCTTCCTTGGACAGGAAGCTCAGTATTTTTCAAGACCACTTTACAAAAGACAGTGAACTGCTGGCTATTTTTTCCYAACAAGTAACTAGGTCTTAGTTTCTTCCTCCATTATCGTCACTAGTCAAGAGGCACGGAGGTCAGCAGTCCCAGCCCTAGCTCTGATGGCAWTTCAACCACTGAGTTTTCAGAAAAACCCTTACCTGTCAAGTGTGATTACAATGCTTGAAATCCAAGCTGGCAGGTCAGTGACTGCCCTCACCATAGACATCTGCATCCCACCACTGAGTACAAACTGAGCAGGACTGAACACAGCCAACCAAGCTTCAGTTTTATCTAAAATCAAACTGGTGTGGAMCCAGTCCATGATGCTCACACCAATGAGGCTAGACAGCTTCCTCTCAAACACTAGTTTCAATCCACTGTCTGCTTAGCTGTCTGCAAGATTTCATGTCCTGCACTGATCAATCAAGAACAGCTTCCCCAAATCTGTCCTACAGACCCAGCCACCATCCCAGAGGCCTTCTTAGAACAATGAGACCTCAAACATATCATCAGCTCAATACAACTCAAGCTACAACCAATTCAATACTAGAAGGTTTTGATTCCCCAACTGAGAAACAAACGARGTGGGAGATAAAAGACCAGTCAGTATGTTCATGTCTGTGGAGACATGTCCTAAGCCTTCAGAAGGGTAAGTCGAACTGATACCTAGCTGTTTTATTCCCAATTACTGTAACATCTACATCTGGGAAAAAAAACAGCTGAAGCCTTCCCCATGTTACATCCCAAATGGAACAGCAGGTCTGCACCCATCAGGGACCAGCAAATACTCTGCAGGAACAATGGTCATCTTCTGCAGGAGGATTAACCAGGCTCTGAGAGACAAGGCATTACAGGATGGTCTTTCTGGTGTAAACCAGCATTTATGGTCCCTGCATCAGTGCTCCTTCAGCACGSAGAGCGATGCCGCAGGATGACCCAATTTACACCGCACTGAACTGGCAGCCTGGAGACGCAGAAGGACGGCCATGGAGCAGGGCTTCCCCCCCAACCCCAGCATCCCCGCTGCAGGGGCAACTCAGGAGCCCATCCCTTCCCTGCAATGGCATTAATCTCTCTGAGGCATATCTGCCCGCCAAGCGACCGCACGTTTGTTTAATCCCGTTAAAAACTGGTATTTCATTGTCCGTGGAATGGTTTGAACATCGACCATGTCCGATTCACAGCGGGAGATGCGCCGTCGCGYCGGAGGTCAGGGCAGGCAGGGCCCCGGGGCCGCCGCGGGCAGCCAGCGCCGGAGGCACGACAGCCCCTCCGCCCCGCTCCCGCGGATGCAGCGGGAGCCCCCGACCCGCGGCTGCCCGGAGAGGGGGATGGGGGAAGGACGGCCCGGGCGCCGCCGCCGCARTCACGTGGCCCCGGGGGCTCCGCCGGCGGTGACGTCACCGGCGCGGACCCTCCGCTGCCCCCGGATGCAGCGGGGGGAGGCGCTGGGGGGCCGCCCCCGCCCCCGAAGAATTCCAGCCCCCGCCGCCGATCGCGCCCCGCCAGGGCAAGGAAATGACGAGGAAAGAGGAACTGCTTCCCCCACAYCGTGCTCTCCCTCCTCCCCACCCTCTCCCCGCCCCCCCCCCGGTTGCCGGTCGGTGCTCACCGCTGAAGACCATGGCGGCCGAAGCGCCCATCACGGCGAAGAAGGAGGCGTACTCGGGGCTGGCGCCGGAGGACATGGCTGCGCGGGCCGGTCCGAGCCGAGGCGCCGCTAAAGTGGAAGCACGAGAGGGCGGGGGAAAGGCGGAAAGCTCCGCCGCGGCGCCGGTCCTCGGCGGGCAGCGCTCGGTCACAAAATGGCGGAGGCGAGGCGGGAGCGGGCGGGGCGGAGGAGCCGGGGCAGGGGTGCGGGGCGGGAGGGCGGACAGCGGCAGAGCCGGGGCGCGGAAGCTCCGTCCCGGCGGGAGTGACGGCGGCGCGCGCGCTGCGCCCTAAATACGGCCTCCGCAGGACAAAATGGCGGCGGTCCGTCCGTCACGTGACCGCCCCCCGCCCGCCCCGCCCTCGGCGCACACCACGCGCGCTAAGGGGGGGACGCCCGTCCGCCTGCCCCCGGCTTTCCCCGCGTCCCGCTCCCGCTCCCGCGGCGCTGAGGCCGACGCCCAGCCGCAGCCGCACTCTTCGCGCGCCCCGGGTCGAGGAGGTGGCGACGCTCGGCCGCGCCGGCAGCCCCGCTCTTCTCCGCTGCGCTCGCTCCCCCCTCCGCGCTGCCCGGGTGGGCCCGTCCTGCCCGACSGCCGCGGCCCGCTGAGCGTGATTCAGCGCTCATTAGCATGGGGGGCGAGTCCCGATCGTGGCACGCCCACGCGGCGGCTCCGCCCCGGGCCGGGGGTGCCGATGTCATGTCCCGGTGTCGTGTCCCCGTGTGCTGTCCGTGTGCCCTGTCCTTGTGTGGTGTCCGTGTGTCGTGTCCCTGCGGCACCGCCCGGGCCGTGTCCCTGTGTGCGGCTTCTGCCGCATGTCCCCGTGTCCGTCCGTCGTGTTCGGTGCCGCATCCCCCAAGGCACATCCCATGTACCGTGTTCCATATGCCACGTTCCCCGTGCCGTGTGCCATGTCCTCTATCCCATGTGCCATGACCCCGCTGCCATGTCCTCCATGACACATCCTGTGTGCCATGTCCCTAGTGCCACATCCTCCACGGTGTGTGACCTGTGCCATCTGCCCTGCTGCCTTGCCCTGTCCCCTGTCAGGGGCTTCCCACGAGCTGAGCCATTGGGCCCTGCTGACTTGGGGTCCCCTCTAGGGGCTTCCAGCCCCTGCACTCCATGTCCTCCCTGGGGTCCAGTAGCAGTAGCATCTGTTGAAGTTCTGCTCCCATCCCATTCATGGATCCTGCTCTCTTGGATGTGACAAGCACCCTCTGGCCCATCCTTTTCCCCAGGCAGGGGGAGAGCAGGTGGGCTGGGTCTGAACCACGGCATTATGCCTCCATAGGCTGTGTCACAGCGATTGTTGGCTCCTACGGCAGGCACTCGCCTGAGTCAACACTATCCCGAAATGTCCCAGAGGGATACTCCTGCAGCCCATTCTGGAAGGGCAATTRATACCATTCTGTTCCTCAGGATTTGGAGGTTCATTAGGGTTCCTGCTKCTACATATCTGGCTGAGCTTTCCATGACCCAAAACACTCAGGAGCAACCTGCCTTTTCCCAATGTTGTGACTTTTCTGGACACCTCAGCCTYGTTAGAGCCCACAGAGAAGCTGAGGACAGGATTTACTCTGGCAAATTCCTTGCTGCTGCTTGAGAACAAAGGGCCCCAGCATTGCAGCTGGCGGAGGTCGCTGGCATGTGCTGGAGGCTGACATCAGCGCACTCTGGCTCTGAGAGGGAGATGGGCTTGTGGCAGACTGTCATCAGCTCTTCATGGGGACATCCAGCACATGGCCCATGGCAGGGCTTGGCTGGAGGCACAGAGAGGACGAGCGGGCTGAGCRCACTGCTGGGGGCAAAGCCAGCGGGGCACCCCTGTCCTGAGCTCTGGCTGAGCTGAGTGCAGGGGTTGTGCATCCCACGTGTGGAGCACGTGCCATTGTCACCATTGCCACTGCCACCAGCACCAGTAGCACCACTGCTGCCATCCCTGCCACCGCCAGCATCAATAACAATGGATTTTAGGGGCCCCCAGAAAATGCTTTTACCCCTGTGCCTGTCCCTGCTCCTCACTGTGCCCCTCCCGTGCCTTGGCGGGCAGCCCTGGCTGCTGATGGAGTGACTCCACAGTTCCACACACCACGGTGCTGCCATCTCCTCCTCCGGTGCCAGCTCCGTGCCAGCCAGAGCCCCGGCCCCGCTGCCCCTCTCTGGCTGGCAGCTTCCCACAGWTCATCCAGCCCCATCCCGCTCATGGTGCCGTCCGCCGGCGAGTGGCCATCCCGGCGAGTGGCCATCCTGGTGAACAAAGAGCCTCCTTGTAGCTGTGAGCTCACGAGTTGTGCCAGTGGTGACGCTCTGGGGACGCCGCGTCTCCGGAAAGGCTGAGCAGCAGGACCCTGAGGGCAGAGCTTTCCTCCCTCCACCCTTTGGAGCAGGAGTCTCCTTGCCCTTGCATTATGGTCAAGCACCTTGAGCCAAGCCCTCTTGTCCTTTTTTCTCCTCCCCCCACGCTCTTTGTTTGGGACCGGCTCAATGTCTCTGGGTGTCAGTTCTCTAGCACTAAATGTCTAATAAATTGTTTTGGTTTCACCAGAAATTGCTGATTCACAGAAAAGGGTTTTTTTTTTTTTTTTTCAGCTTTTGGCAACAATATTTCCTTTCAAAATATTGCATTTTCCATTTTTGCTGTGGYCTGTATTTATTCAGCCCTCTCTTACCCAGGTGGAACCACAGAGGTCACAATGGGGTCAGCGTGGTTTCCACTGCACATCCTGGTGCCAAAACTCTTTGGGGTTTGCACACAGGGAGGATGTGGGTGCTGGAAACAAGAGCATTTGTGTCCATCCATCCACGTGGGACTGCCTAGTCCTCCTCATTCTCTCCACGCCACCCTGGACTGATCAGGCCAATGGAGGGACTGTGTGCCAAGCATCTTCCTGAGGTGCCCATGGAGACACACTGGTGGCTCARGCATGGTTGTGATCAGTGGAGTGAGTGGACACATGAATGCACAAAGCCCATGTGGGCCAGAGGAGGGGCAGGAGAGCTTGGATGCTGGTCACAGCACATGTGACCTTGCTGGGCTCCCTGTTGTGCCTGGTGAGTTGAGGCAGGTAGCCAAGAGTGATTTAAGTTCTTTCCACAATAGTGTTGTTTAAGAGCCCTGTGGTGCTCCCACCATGGCATCCCCATCCCCAGCAGCGCTACTGCTGCAGCTGCATCTTCCAGCACCTACAGACCCAGCAGCGAGGGCACCTTCACCGGGGGCTCTGAGTCCAACCTATTTCTCTTCTGGCCTATGGCTGTTGCACCCACCCAGCTCTCCCCAGGATGTCACTGTCCCCCTGCCACCTCTCAGCAGGGACACCAAGGCAGTTCTGCTTCTGCCTTGTGGAGGTGCAGGGATATTTCTTCCTCAGGGAAAGGGCAACTGAAGGAGGGAACAAAATTCAGTGCAAGCTGGGAGGCAAACGCAACGTCAAAGGCAAAGAGCCAGAGCCTGGATGCAGAACAACCCGAATTCCTTGTTCCCACAGCAACTGGTGCTCGCCCCCCTCGCCCCGGCGCCAGGCACTTGCCAGGCTGGCACGAAGGCACCCACGTTCGCCAGGGGACGTGAGTGTGSCACCTCCAGTTCTGCCTTTTCCTTCTGAGYTGGATTAACTGCACAGCACGACACCAAACCCACCCTGAGGGAGATTTCAGGTTGTCTATTCCCATCCCAAGGAAGGAGCAGAGGAATGAGGTGGGCTTTCCAGCAGGTGCAGGCTATGGGTGCCACCCCCTTTTGGGGGGTGAGTGACCCCATGGCAAATGTCTCTCCCACCACCCTGGACCCTRTCTGTGCATGGACCAAACATCCTGCAAAACAATTTCAGAGGGCTSTGCTTCTGTTGGCTGCTTCCAGTGAGCAGGAGCTGGACACTGGCTGCTCTGTGCTACCATACAGGACTCCTGACCTGCCCTGACCCAGGTATTTGACAAGTTGGAGCAGCTGTTCTCCAGGGAAGCTCTSTTTAAATGCCACAGCTATGCTGGCAATTTTGCCCATGTCATGAAGCAGAGTGGAAGGGGTCTAGAAAGCCAGTTGGGAACACCYTACCCCTCTTGGACAGGTCTGGGTACAGAGGTGGCAGCATGGAGTTGCGTTGTTGCAGGACAGAGGTGGTTTGGTGGGGGGTGGTCTGGGCTCCTGGGTGGGCTCTGCAGGGGAATTTGGTGTTAAGGTGTTAAAAATGCAGCTCAGCTCATGACAAGCCCAGGTGAGTTTTTAGTCAGGAGGTCTGCTGGGCTTAGTGGAGCTAAGCTGGTGCTGATACTGGGAATGGGAAAAGCAGGTCTGGCAGAGTGTGCATTGCCCTCGGCCTCGGCAGCAAACTCTAGCCAGCCACGGGGCAAACCCTGTGGAGCATTTCCTTATTCAGCATCCCCTGTGGTGTCTCACTGAAATCACAGGGCTGGAGTCACGGGRCTTGGGGGCCCATCCCCCAGCTCCTCCTCCCACCCCAGTCAGGACCTTGGGCCATTTCTTTCACTCTGTTTGGGTCTTAATTAAGTGATGGCCACCCTGAGCTGTTCACTCCTTCTTACCTGGCATATTCCTGTGCTGGACTTCCTGATGAGGCAATCAGGGACCTATTCTATTCTATTCTATTCTATTCTATTCTATTCTATTCTATTCTATTCTATTCTATTCTATTCTATTCTATTCTATTCTATTCTATTCTATTCTATTCTATTCTATTCTATTCTATTCTATTCTATTCTATTCTATTCTATTCTATTCTATTCTATTCTATTCTATTCCATTCCATTCCATTCCATTCCATTCCATTCTATTCTATTCCCACCTAGCCTGATCTAATCTTTTTCCCTTCTCATCTCTCTGTCCAGGACTTCCTTATCCTATATAAACCCTCTGATCATCCTCTTTTCCACCTCATGCTTGTTTGTGAATGGAGCTGGGGGATGGGCCCCCAACGGGCCCATTCAGCTCAGGGAATGAATGTTTTCCTACCATCCTTTTCCTAAAATGCCCTGTCAGGGACCTCTCCAGGACCACACACTGAGTGTGACTGGTCTTCATCCTTCCTTCCACAGGGTATCCATGCTGGATCCCAGCACTCAGATGGCAATGGGGATCAGCTGGAGCTTCCCATGAAGAGGTTCTGCCTGCAGTTTGAAAATAGCATTTATTTGCTCTGGGTTACCATAGTTACAGGTGGAAGTTGTGYAGCTCCTGCTGCTTGGTTGGAAGATTCTCTCCTTTGTGGCATCACTGGCTGGGTTTTATCATCTTCACTCATGGAAATGGCAGGAATTTCTTGGGTGTTGGGTGGGGTCTGCATGGGATGCCCTCCCTGCCCTGGCACCTTTCAGCAGCCCACTCCTTAAAGCACTGGCTGCACCTGCAGTGCTGTTGCAGATTTTCAGTTCCCAATCACAGGGTTTGCATTTCTAGGAGGAGCAGATGGGGTTTTCCCAGCACAGAGCCTGTCCCTAAACTGCATCTTGGAGTTCTTGGAGGCAGACATGGAGAGCCAGTGCACAAACTTCCCACCATACCCCACACCTGGATTTTGGGAAGCTGGTCTGCAAATGGGGGCCTGGAACAGCTGACATATCCTGAAGAGGCAGTTTTGGAGCCATGAGGCTTGGCGACATGGGGCTGCAGTGTGGGAAGGATGCCCAGTGGTGCTGTGCTCCCAGTGCTCCCCCACAGACACACCCAGAAAGGTTCCAGCCCAGTGCTCAGGTCAATCTSGATCTGGAGCCTCCCAGCCACGGGCTTTTCCTGCCAGAGCCTTGTGGCAGATGGCACTGTTTGATATCTTCCCACAGCCACAGCAGACACTGCCCCACAGAGAGGGCCTGGARCCGGCCTGGGATACCACCGGGACTCTCCTGCCTGTGGATGTTCTCCTGGTGCCTTGAGAGTGGCTCCGGGGACACGGGGGGACAGGAGCATGTTGGGGATGGCATGTGGCAGGACAAGCCCGGGCCCAGGGTGCCATCCTCTTTCTGAGGATGGAGCTGCTGCCAGGTCCTGAGAATAGGCAGCCACAGGGCATCAAGGAAGAGAAGGATGATTTTGGGTCATCACTTTCAGTTTTGGGGAGAAAACCCGGGTTGRTGAAGGCAGAAACTTTCTGCTGCCTCAGTGGGAGCTGCTTCAGAAACATGTTGGGCTGCTCCCAATCTGTCCTTTSTCACTGAGCTGGGACAGTGCCATGGCTCTGCTCCCATGACCTGCTTCTCCTCCATGCTGCCTGCTCTCCTTTGGCCTGTGGAGCTGGCAGGTGGGGAGCAAGAKAAACCCTTGACTGGCTGGCAGAGCAGCACCTTCCTGCAGAGCTGCTGAGCATGAGCTGCTGAAGAATTGCTGCTCCAACATGCACCAGGGCAGGAGTCTCTTCTCCCTTCCCTGCCTCCCTCCCTGACTGGCTCAGCTCTATCAGAGTCCTCATTTCCAGTTAGCAAATTAAATCCAATCTCTTTGGCACTTCCCAGGTATTCCTGCACAGTTGCTGTGCTTATGTCTCCTCCAGCCTCGGCTCCCGCGCTCTGACAGAGCATCACCTCTATAATGCTGCCAAGCCGTGCCTGCTGGCCTGTTCTGCAGGGTTCCAGTACCTGTGGGACCTCTCAAGGACTGGAGAGGAGACTGAGCTGCTSTTGGTGACAGTGGCAGCTCGGTGGCAGCTGTCTGGGAGCCCCTGAAGCTCCTGTCCTCTGCAGCTCACGGATGCAGTATTACACCCACCTCCCACTCCCCTCCTGCATGCCTCTTCTGTTGGGCTTGACTAATACACTTAGAGAAGGGTATTTTTGACTGGGTGAAGAAATTTGCCAAAACAGGGTCAGATTGTCCCCAACAATTATTCTGTGCATGGGCTAGTGTGACCAGTTTTTCTACAGATTATTTCAGGGTGTGGGTGCTGGCAGTGCCCCARTCTCACTCTGCCTGGCCAGGGGGGCCACAGGCACTGTGCTCTGGCTCCTGGCAGCCCCTGTTAGTTCACAGTGGGGCAGGACACTCCACGGCCTCACTCTCTGCCCTGCTGTCGGGAAAAGGATGTGGCAGCCGGGACTGCCAGTGCCTTTCCTGACCAAGCTCCTGCCTGCCCAGGAGCACCCAACCCAAAATGCTGTGGGTGGGCCAACTTAACCAGCACTCGGTTATCACTTTGTTTGAGTAAAGGCAACCTGAAAGGCAGAAATGTATGTGAAAAGCACATTCCTRTGTGCTTCCTTTGTTATGATTATTTCCCCTCTTAGGCTATTGATTCTTTGCTGGGTTTGCTGGGGAATGGAAGCTCCCTGACAAGCCCTGACTGCCCCCGGAGCTGCTGCCCCCGGAGCAAAAAGGCACGAGATCATTTTATTTTAAGAGTAGTTTTTGTGTTTCCTGGGTTTGGCTCTCCCTTGCAGGCAGTTTCTCTCCTTCAAACCCTGCTGTGAAACGTCCCGCCAGTGGCAAGAGGACAGTTGGCTAATCATGGGCATG
The DNA here is from genome assembly GCF_030028575.1 of Malurus melanocephalus. Taxonomy (NCBI): domain Eukaryota; kingdom Metazoa; phylum Chordata; class Aves; order Passeriformes; family Maluridae; genus Malurus; species Malurus melanocephalus. Next base: position 278,966 of record NW_026623886.1, on the reverse strand, counting down.
AGGTGACATCTGCTTATCTGAGCCCCGCCGGTGGCTGCCAGGGACCAGCTCCTGTTTTCCAAATGCACAGGCACCTCCTCTGGAATGAGCATTTCATTGGGAAGGGGCAAGACCACGAGAGTGCAAGAAAGGCTGTGGTGATGGGAGGGAGTTTCTGTTCCTGTTGGGCTGGAAGGAACACACCCAAATTCATATCCTGATACAGGGTGTGCTGGGCTGAGCTCTTGGGGTCTGCCCTATCTCTGGCTTCATATACTGCCTTCTCCTCTAAGCCTCTGGAGACTAAAGTGCCTGCAGCAGGGGACATACCCCAGGAGATGGAATTTTAGAGCTGCCTTGGCAGGACAGAGAAGAAAAAGCCGCAGATTTCCCCCTCAGCCCAGTCCCRAGGCTGGGATTTGTCAGCCTAGGTGGCTGGGGCAGCTCTGTGCAYGCTGCAGAGGGGGATGAGCTCTGGATGTCTCTGGCTGCTGCAGCTGGGGCAGTGGAGGCAGACCCAGATGGGGCCCCGGTGTGGGGCTGTTGCACCTCTCTAATGTTGGAGGCTGGCTGGGATTTCCTCTGCCCACGCTCATCCTCGACCACGGGCATGGCTTCCAACACCTCCTTTGGAGGAAGCTTCATCATGCCCAGCCAAAGATGGCCTTATTCAGACCTGTTCTAATGGAGAGAACAGACCACAAGGATATTCAGAGATCCCCAAAGGCTCCAGTTCAAGTTTTCAGCAGAGCAGGGAATGGCTGGTTACCTGCAGGTTCCTGCTGGCCATTTACATTGGTATTGTAGGTGCACCCCAGGCCTCAGTCCATGCCCACCACTGCTGGCAGATGTGCTGCCCTCAAGGCTGAAATACCCAAGAAAGATGATATTTGGTAGGAGAAATTACTGTGCGCCATGYTCACCTCAATGCCACCAAAACAGCACATCTGCATCATGACCCCAGGRTTTTCAAAGCCCAGTCTTCTGTTTTCCTGTGCTTTTTAGGCTGCCCATCCATCATGGGATTGTTTAGTTTGGAAAAGACAGCCGAGATYATTGAGTCTAAGCATTACCCCAGCACACCCAAGGACACCATTAAACCATGTCCCCAAACACCCTAATCCGACTTGTTTCTTGAACAGTTCCAGGAACAGTGGTTCCATCACTACCCCCTGAGCAGCCTGTGCCAGTGCCTGACCACCCTTTCCCTCAAGAAATTTTCCCAATATCCGATCTGAAACTCCCTTGGTGCAACTTGGAGCCGGTTCCCCTTGTCCTGTCCCTGTTCCCTGGAGCAGAGCCCGACCCCCCCGGCTGCCCCCTCCTGTCAGGGAGTTGTGCAGAGCCACAAGGTCCCCCCGGAGCCTCCTTTGCTCCAGGCTGAGCCCCTTTCCCAGCTCCCTCAGCCACTCCTGGTGCTCCAGCCCCTTCCCCAGCTCCATTCCCTGCCCTGGACATGCTCCAGCCCCTCAATGCCTTTCTTGTCACGAGGACCCCAGAACTGACCCCAGGGCTGGAGGTGCCTCAGCAGTGCCCAGCACAGGGGACGGTCACTGCCTTGGAGCTATGGCCACACCATGGCTGGTACAGGCTAGATGTCGCTGGCCACTGTTGACCACAGGCTGTGCAGGCATTGCTTTCTGCAGAGACAGCTGCACTTTGGGCTCCTTGCTGGGGCAGAGCCATGGTTGCATTAACCACCGAGTTTTGGAGAAGAAACAGCCAAGATGGCAAAGTTCAGTGGCCTGTAGATGAAAAGGGCAAAATCGTTTGCAGATGACAAAAGATCACACAGGGATATTGGCTCAGAAAAGGGGAAGAGAAGACTCAGTGGAAAGACGTGGGGGACATTTAGAAACAGATGGTTCCTCTTTCTACCATAASCCCTAAGTACAGCACAGAAATAAAGCGCAGCATATGTGGAACTGATTAAAAGAAGCTGATTTTATGTACTTTATTTGCTAATTTAGAAAGTTTAGACATTGTTCAGAAAGCCCAAGGTAAGGACAGACATGGCATGAAGCCCAAGGGACAATAAAGGTGACAATCAAGCAGTGTTTTCCAGCACTGCTTTGAAGGTTTAAAAAAACAAGAGGTTTTACTGTGGGCATAAAGCCAGTTTTGTGATTCCTTTTATGAGAGGGGGAAACACCATCACCTTTAGTCCCTGAAACTGGGGACAACTGGAATGAGTGCAGCCCCATGATGTCCACACAGCCTGGTCCCACTCTGGACTCTCCCTCCCAAACTCTCWCCTGTCCCTGGAGAGAGAAAGGGGCTGGACACTCTTGGCATATGTTGGGGAAGGGAGAACGCCTCCCTTCAACATGGGGGATTATGATTAGATTTCAGTCCCTTATCTAAGATCAGGACAGGGAGCTTTCACCCAGCCAGACACCTCAGCCAAATCTCAGTTTGGCCCCTCCTCCATCTTCCCTCCAGGACACACAAGGCTCTGTCCTCAGCCATCCCTCACACACAGCTGGCTCCAGGCTTGCTGAGCCCAAAGGAAAGGGGTGGCCTGCACAGCCCAGGCCTYTCCAAGAAACAGCCGTTTCTTCCACGCAGGGATTTTTTCCTATCAGCTGACACAGTCAGGATCACACGGGGAAACTGAGCTCAGGAATAGCTTGTTATTTCAGAATGCCTGTACATGTGTATTAGTAATACCTGCTGAGGCACTGGCTCTGCCTGTTCCCTGGGCACTTCTCATCCTCGTGGCCCAGCCCTCCTTCCCCATTTCCATGCTTGCAGGAAAGCTGCCGAGGGCCAGAACAGCCCTTGGATGGAGATCTCTGCAGCTCACCGGGAACTGTAGGCATGGAGCTCCTGGCTGGGGCTGCTAGGTGGAAGGCAGCAGCTCAATGCTCTGGATCTCACCAGGGAGCCCTGGGGATGGCACAGCCCAAAAGAAGGGCAGCAGAGAACATTTGGGGTTGGGACATAGAGATTTTTGGCTCCTGGGGGCTTTCAGGACAGATGCCTCCGTGGTTGATTGGGCGATGGTGCCGGACCAGCAGTAGGGAGGATGGGCTCAGGATAAGGCCATTTGGAGAACAATGGGGTTGTTTGGGACCAGGGCAGGGCTGCTCCTCAGGGCCAGTGGATGGCTTCAGGCATCACGTGGGACCTGTTGCATAATCCCCAGTTCTGCAGCCTTGGGGGAAGGGAGACCCTGATCCCATGTCTAAGGAGGGACAGAGCTGGTCCCACAGCTGTGGTGTGACCAGGGGGACTGACACTGCTGTGGCAGTGCCTGGGGCCAYAAGGGYTTGCTGTGGACACAGAGCAGTGTGTTTCTGCAGAAAACTGCCTGGAAATTCAAAACTTCCCCTCTTCCCTGTGCTTGCAGCGCAGCTCTTCCGCCTGGAGGGGGATGTCCATCACGCGCCTTTCACCATCCCTGGCAAATGGCTTTTCCCATGGATTCATATCCCTGGATTCCACACCACTATGCTTCCGAAAACCTCTTAGGCTGGAGGCACATGTATTTCACATCCCCATGGCTCTGAAAMCCTCTCAGGTTGGATGCACACAGAGCCTGGGAAGGAAGAGGACCTTGGCAGCCACCTCCATGCTCCCATAACCTCTACAAGTTCTCCTCATCAGTAGGGTRCAGATTAAACATTAAACCCTTAAAAACATCCCCAGCCTCAGAAAAGCAGTGTAAAAGCAGGGCAGRAGCAGACCGACGCCATGAGTGTACTGTTGCTGTGTGTACAAGGAAACACAGATCCAGCCCTGGCCAGCAGGCTCYGGTCGTGTGGGGGACGGTCCATGGCAAAGGTCAGGAGACAATTCAGGCCAAAGACTTCTGCCTGCAGCAGAAGTGTTTGTGTTTGTGCTTAAGSAACAAGAGCCTGCCCTTCCACTTCATTTGGGCAGCCCTGGACCCTCTTCTTTGCAAACAGCTCTCAGGACAGCCCAGCAGCTGTCACTGACTCTGACCCAGCCGGAGGTTGCCCTGACACAGGGAATGGGGTGGAGCAAACATCTGCCCCCACTGGCCAAGGGAGTAGCACATTACACTCCTAAACATGGGCTAGAAATGCTCCCCAAGTGGCCTGTCCGAGCTGGAGGCAAATCCAATGCTGTCAGAGGGCTGAGCACAAGGCAGGCAGCTGGTCTGGAGAGGTGCTCCCACACTTGCTTGGAATGCCCTAACTTGCCCCTGCCCCCACCCCAAGGCTCTGTCGAACGCATTAATAAGATTTCCTCAGCAAGTCAGTTATTCCTCCTGTGGTTTCCACTTCTGCAATTTCAAAAATCTGTTCATGAGTCTGTTATTGCTCATTAGGGTAGGAAGGCACCCTGAGGAGACCCACACTCTCAGGAATTCTGGGACCTGTGGCTCTGCAGTCCTTGAAGCTGAGCTCAACTGAACTGCTGAGTTCAGTTCCTGAGATGGAGTCAGCCCTGGAGCACAAGCCATGGTGGGCTGCAAGGAAAGCCRTAACTCTGGGAAATGCTTTGCCCCTCAAGAGCACAGTATCCTGCAGTATCCTGCAGGAGCTGTGGCTGATGTTTCTGGAGTGCAAGAAAAGCCTAAAGAACGTAAGAGAGAGGTTATGACTGTTGGGCATATCCTTACAGGCACATCCACAAGTACTTCTGTGAGCTGTGAAATGCTGTAATTCATTTTCCTCTGGCTTTGTCTCAAGGTTGGTTTTGGGGGAATTCTGCTCCCCAGCAGGGTTCCAGCACCACCACAGCCCTTTYGTGGGAAGCAGTGCTGGAGTTCACTGACCGGTTCTGTGAAACAGGCAGCCAAACACGGGGAAACTCAGATCTCTGAGACATTGCTGCTTCTTCCCCCAAGAAATTGGTGTGAGTGTGGCCATGGGGAAGTCCTGCAGCATTTTGTCTGTGGAGGCAGCAARGAAGCCCTGTCCCACTGTGCCCAAGGGATATCCTGTTGTCCAGGTGAGAGGTGCAGGTGGTTGTAGAGTGCTGCACCACAGAGACAAAGCTGCTTGAGATRAAACTCTGGAGGTGCCAAGGACTGATGCAGATGTACCCCTTATACCAGGCTGCCAGGACCTGGGCTGCAGGGCTGGAGCTGCTGCTGGAGCTGGCAGGTGGCACCTGGTCCTTAGGCAGGGATGATGTGCCATGCAAGGAGTCCATAGATTAGATACCAGCCTGGATGTACACGTGGACCCAGCTCAGCAGTGGCAGCTTGTGGAGTTTCWGCCCTACACCTCCCTTGAACAAAATTGGACAAGTTGTTGCTCTGCAGGATTCACAGTGAGCAGCCAGCCTCGTCTGAGTTGTGGTCTTTGTTGGGCTTGAATTCAGAGCCTCATCAAGCTGAGTGAGCCAAGCATGGTTTACTCAGACCCCTGCAGCAGGTAAGGATGCAAAAGCAAAAAAAAAAAAAAAAAAAAAAAGTGCTGGGAGAGGCACTGTCTCCCTGCAACACAGCACAGCCAAGAGCTTCACAGAGTAAGTGGGCAAAAGTGGGTCTTCACATAAACTCAGAGAACTTCAAGGAGCAGGATTTTACAGCAGGAGGAGGACATTTAAGGAAGAGGAATTGACTGTGCCCCAACCACTGCCAGCAGGAGAGCTCTGGTTGCAGCCAGTTGGGCTGCTGGGCCAGTGAAGCCAATGCTGGTGTTTGCTTTGGATCAAAAATGTGCACACCCTGTCATTTATGGGACAGAGGATCCAGAATCATGAAGGCTGGGAGGATGAGGTACTGACCATTGGCTTTCTGGGCTTGCACTTTTCCCCATGGGTTTCCAGAGCTGCCTTCTTCACCTCGTGGCTGAGGGATCAGGAGGGTGAGCCCAGTCAGAAACACTTCAGTCAATGGCACATGGAGAGCACAGTCATAACTCTGGAGAACATTTAACCACAGAAAGGGAGGTGACTCAACATGCAGGCATGGACTGAAGCTGTGTCAGCAATGGGAGGTGCCTCCCCACATTCAGGGACAGAACCAATGCCTTATCTACCCTTGGCCAAGAGCAGCCAGCAGCAGCTTTGCAAAGCAGGAATGAACAGGCTCAGCTTCTTCCCAGTTGAAGTCTGGGCCCAGCTCCACCCAAGAGCTGTTTGTGCAGTCTGAAATCAGTCAGCAGCAGCCTATGGCACCAGAGCACAGGCAAGGATCCACAACCCTCCCAGAGGCTCARGCACCGGCTTTGCAGCTCAAAGCACCACTTGGAAAGGGCGATAGCAGGGCAGGGTTGGAAACACCCAGTGAGGGGCTTGAAAAGGCAGGAAAYGCTTTAAGTTTGCTGCAAGAGGTGGTGGTGTGCCACAGCTGGTTATAAAACATCTCTCAAGGAAGCAGGTGTCTCTAAGACATTTACAAAAAAGTCTGCCAAGAAAATCCAGAAAAAAAAGCACAATTGGCAAATATCAGACTCTTCTCACACTGCAACAGCACAACAAGCCATAGCACAGCCTTCCTTTACCAGTTCAGGCTCCTGAAGCTGCTACCAGCCCTGAGACWACATCCAGAACCTTCCCACCACTGTGCCTTCCAAGCAGGACACCAAGCTCCTGCTGCCTGATGCAATCAAGCACATTCCCCTCTCAGGTCTCAGTCACTGGGTTTTACAGCAGTTGCAGGGTGCCAAAGCAGCTGCCTGCACTGCTSAGCTCCTCATGACCCCTCACTTGCACCTTACTGCTACTAAGCACCTTCACAATTAAGTTTACGGCCTTTAAGGGAGTGGTAAAATTGTGATTTATGGTATTTAAGGCTCAGGTYCCCTCTGGAAACCATGCAAAGAAAGTCCTTCAGGCTTGCAAGGATGAATTTGCTGGTGATGGAGGCACAGGGYCAGGCTGAGAGCACCCTCTAGTGGCCATGGGCTGCCCGTGCAGCAAACCCTGCTGGCAGCGCAGAGCTGCCCTGAGAACCATCTGGGAATTGTTTCTGCCAGTTCAGCAATCCCTTTCCCACACACTGCATCACCTGAAACCACAGCTCTTCTCTTGGAAATGTACAGCAGCACGGGAAGGCCAGATGTGTGTATGATGTGGAAATAGTGGGGTGAGGGTTTTCTGGGCGAAAGRAAGCTGCCTGACAGCAGTTTGTTTAAACCTCAAAATTTAGCGGAATTCCACTTTTTTCATTTACATCCTTGGTCACTGTGTAGTCTGATAACGATTTATAGGTATTGGTGGACAGGAGACACCCCTAAGCTCCATTTTACACCCAGTCTGGTAAGGGGGAAAACCATAGTCCCTGGCCCTGAAAAGGGAAGAAGGCTCATGTCAGAATTTGCCAGCCTAGAGGCTTTTCACAGTGATTGACACCTGATCCTAGTGGAAGTTTTGTGAGATCTGAAATTATAAGGACCCATATAACCACCTCACCACAATGAGAGTTCTGTCAAAGAACACATGCTCCAAGGTTTCTCTCAGTTACAGGGTGTCTTTTGCTAAGAGTGCTACAGGAAGGGAAAGACTGGAACAAAGGACAAAGCCAGCAGCCTCCACAGTCAAAATACCTTTAATGCAATTCAAGATTCTGCAGTGACAAAAATACCATTGATGTAGGGCTGCAATTCCAAGTTAGGGTAGAAAACCAATTCAGCAGCACACCACCACTAATCTGAAGAAAACATCACCCCAAACAGTACACACACAATCAACCCAACTATGAATAGTCTGAAATTCATGACAGAGAGCTGCACAACAGCCAGGTGCCCACGCCTCGGCTATACCCAGCAGCCTGGCTCAGTGTCACTCGCAGGAGCTGAGCCCTCACAGTGCCATTGCTGTGTGYAGTTCAGCTCCTGGCTGTGGCATCGGTGTCCCTATGGGCAGAGATCACACCCCACCAAAAATGAGGATGAATTTCCAAAGACAAAGTACATAATTTCAATGTGCACACAGGAAGAGCAGTTGATGGATCTGCATTTACCACCCTTCCRTGAGTCACCACAGATCTCTATTGGCATGGTTTAACTCTTCAAAGAACAGCACTGGCCCCCACTCCATTTTGACTTCAGATACATCACCAGAGAGGAAATGTGAGTTTTTCTCTTCCCTTTGCTAATTTGCCTCTATTAACRTGAGGTTGATTAACGTGCTTCATCAGAAAAGGGAGCATGCCAAAGTGCAGGAGCTGGAGGAAAGACAGCTCAGGTGAAGTGAAGTCTATCCAGCTTGGACACAGCTGGATACAGTTCCTGTGGCTTGCAAACAGCTTGGATGCCATTTACAGTCATGTTTCTGATGTCAGGAGTTTTTAATCTTTTCTGCTTTCAAGGAACATGACAAAGCAGAAAGCAGCTTCTCAGGAAAGCACAGACRCTCTCTCAGAACGGTGGTGGCTGAYGCCCAGCCCGCAGCTGCTGCAGCTCCCAGCCCARGGCCCTTCCTGTGACTCTGGCACTCTGTCATTGCAGCCAACAGGACCGCAGCGACTACAGCCCACTTCAACAGTTGTTCAGAGCTGCAAGTAACAACTGACTAAAGCACTTCACCGCTGGAGTACTTGACACAACTCCACTTTCTGATAAGGTGCCCATTATAGTCATTGTCTTCAAAAGCAACCTGAGGCCTCCACCTCCAAAGCTTTGCATGACACAAAGGGTTTGAACTTCGATATACAGCAACGAYCATTAACTACAAACAGGAAAAATGCCTCTACTGCTAGAAAGAAGATCAAGTCACAACACTGTTCTTCTAAGGTGTCTCACAGCTACAATGGGAATGATGGATGAGGATTTGCACATGACAAGAAATATCCATTTTTACTGAACACAAGGATTGTGTGAAGTTGCTGCAGCACTGTGGAACTGCTCTCCCTGGATTACTAGAGCCCAAASCACACAGACCAGTCCCACAGGGTGGCTATGGCAGGGCAGTGCTTCATCAAGCCAAACCACCCCCGTCCCTGGTGTCCACTACTGGTCCTTGGATTCTCACACTGATACCCTATGATGAGTTTCTCAGCAACCAGGAGTTATTTCTGATTCCAAACACCCAAATCACTGTGCCCTATGAAGAGAGCAGGGGAAGGAACATGTTTCCAAGGAATGTTTCTTAGATATGGCTTAAGACAAGGTATTGCCATAGCTGCATCTGGCAGGCATTGGAGCAAGGAAGTCCCATCACACTGGCAGGTGCAACAAAGTTTTTGCAGATAAAACTTATACATTTRGAGTAGAATATTACACTCTTACAAATCCTACCAACAGACAGYTCCAGAGAATTTCTGACAAGCTGGAAATTAATGCTATTGTGTTTTTGAGTTGCTTTTTTTCCCCAAGGGCACCTCCTCAGACAAGCTCAAAAGAGGAGATGCAAAAAAATTGAAATCCCACCTACTCCTACTCTAAGGAGACAGTGGTACACTTTTGTCTGAGGAAGCCTGTGGGATATCTGCAAGRGCAAAGTGACACAGGTAACTTGGAAAAATAGAAGGCAGCATCAGTCAGTGTTTGCAAAAAGCCAGATACGACTGAGTTYTTCCACATCTATCAGTATAACTGAATTCTCTCTCACAGGTCAATCAAGCTTATGGTAAAGCTGTGAAAAGACAAGTGGACAGAACTCAGTGGGAAGGAGAAAGGAAGGCCCAGTGCTGACTCTCATACAGGGTGAGAGAATCCAGTCGCAAACACAAATGGTGCAAAAGACATCTTAAGCTGCTCTGCTAGCAGGCTAATACTTCAAAGAGTTATTTTGACAAATATTTAAAATGGCACCTTAAGCAGCAAATCTCATTTTGCCAAGTTTGTTCGCATACTCCACAAGAGGCAACTCTTTACCAAGCCATGAGGTACTGTCGCTGCTGGCAAGCTGGACAAGCCAACATGACAAAACCTCACCTCTGACCTCTGAATATCAATGTRACCCTGTCCAGCCTAGCTTTTAACWTTATTAATTTTAAATYTTTCATTTTAATGAACTTCAAGTTTAAGTAGCAATAACATTTAAGTAGCAATCCCATTCTACAGAATGTTTTAGATTGAATTGTTCAGAAAAACTAGTGAGTTATTCACTAAAGCTTTGAGGTTGTATACTCTGAACTACTCATTGAGGTTTATACGTTTGTCTTCATGTTGGAGAAGTTCCACAAGAGATAGCTGAATTTTTGGATAAAGTCACTGGGGAATTGCCTTCTGACATCACATGCTACAGGGCATGTCTGCAGACAAGGYAGCAATGCTCAGGAATGAGCAAAGCCTCTTTGCATCACCCAAACCCAACGAGAACATACTGGAAAAAAAAACTCTTACCTTCTCACGAGGGAGCAATTGCATCAAGGGGAAGACATGATCTGGGGAAACTGAGTGTTGCCTCCAGTTCTCCTGGGAAATTTGYTCACTCCCAGATTTCCCTCCTGCCTTCCTTCCTTCACTTGTGGGGAGAGCATTAAGCTCCTGTTGTCACTGTGTCTAATTCCCCAAACACACAGGGATATCAGTACAGTTATTTTCAGAGTTAAAGCTTCATTTCAGCTCTCAGGAAAGATGAGGAAAGGAATRTATCTGTGCACTGCAGATACACTCTGGCTTTCATCTGCCTGATACAGGAGTCACTCTGAAGTCATCATACTGATATGGAATAGGGATGTAAACAAAATCAAGCCTTGGACATAGGCATCCAGGCTGGATGGCAGTTTCTCAGAGGCAGACTGCTCAAACATATGCAACYGCAATGAGTCAAGTGTTCTGGTACAAGAAGATCAGTAATCATGGTTCTGGTGTGAATGAAGAGCTTTGTAACTTAGTGGTACTGATTTGTCTGCACAAAGTCTGCTCATAGAAAGGCAATGATTTTATGAATTACTGTTCTACAACAAATCTGAGGTCACCAGTGTTCCCTTGTGAGCAGACATTTGATATTTCTGGCTCAGGCCAGGTACTGGTGCCAGTGGCTCAGAGCTCTGCAGCACAGCTCAGCCAGGGCTGTGCCTCTGAGGAACTGCAGACACCAAACCTATCCCATGATTTGGACCTGTATCCCTCTAGCATGGGACTGAATTCATCACATTTTCATTTTTACCATTTTTCATTATTCCCTGAATACAGATCTCTAGAGGTAAAGAGACAAGGAGTTAAGCAGATAACATTACTTCATCTTGACCTATCTTAAATAAAATAGGAGTAAACAACTAGGCCTGCATCCAAGTGCACCACTTAGGAATGACTCACAGCATTGAGCCTAGCAGAAAGGATGTTCTAACATGGCTCCTGCACTGGAATTTGCCTTGGGAATCCTCAGAACTGAAAAACGAATTGATTAATAATAGTCACATCAACCATTCATGGTGTCCCTGAAGCCCCACACCTCCAGGATGGAGATCTGGAAGCTTTCAGAGCACAGTGGCTGGTTATTGAAAGTGTTGCAGTGGCTGGTTCTCCCATGGTTCAGATCTGCATCGAGGTACAGAGCCTGGCCATCACCACCTCCTGGGAAGAGACAAAGATAGGGTGAGGATGTCTCTGCATTTCTTAGCATGGGAAACAGCTATACAAAACCAAAATAAAAGAAAGACTTTAGTGCTTTTCCCATGGGAACAACTGGAAGCCTCAGTAATGTCTGCATGCTGTCTTCAGGTATTAACAGCATTTAATCAAATGTATAGGTTTTGAATGATAATATCAGAACTGGATGCTTTCTTTTAATAATAATTAAGAAAAGTAATGCAACTCAGTAAGAACAAAAACTACCTGTGTTTAAGATTTGTTTTTCAGTGTTGGAGGATACTGGAAGCTACAATTGCAAATTTTCCCTCCAGTAAAGGAAAACCAAATAATTCTGTTAGCAGTCAAAAATCAAGCTGAGAAAACAAGATCAGTAACAGCACTGGCTTGATCTTCTAAATCACTATAAAATACCTAAGAGTTAAAAGCATTTTGGTTATTTGTGGTCTGTGTCAAGGTTCACAGAGCTTCCAGTCAGAAAATGTAGAGAAGTGAAATAAAGATAGACAGAAATGTGTTAGAAGAACAAAAAGGGAGATTCCCTATTGATTATTGGGCAACCATCAAAGAACAGTTACTAAAGCCACCTGAAGAATCAAAAGGGTGGGAATTCTGGTCCACAGCTGGAGCTGTGTACAACATTCACTTCTATGTATCTACTACCCAAACTTGTATCTCTCTTATTATCACCCATAGTGAAGGACATGATAAATACAAGCGACTCCCTTACATAAGGCTGATAGGAAGAGCTGGTGGGACACATCACACTCTACACCTCCCTGACAGGAGGGTGGAACCAGGTGGGGGTCAGGCTTTGCTCCCAGGGAACAAGTGACAGAACAAGAGGAAAATACCTCAATCACCAGGGAAGATTTAGGTTGGATATTGGGAATATTTCTGCACTGAAAGCATGGTCAGGCATTGGAACAGGCTGTCCAGGGCAGTGGCAGAGTCACCATCCCTGGAAATGTAGATGTTGCAGTTGGGGACATGGTTTAGTGGCGGCCTTGGCAATGCTGGGAGAATGGTTGGAATTGATCATCCTAGAGGGCTTTTCCAACCTAAACAATTCCATGATTCTATGATTAGAGCACATGATACTAAGTGGGAAATCAGCCAACACTTGACATTACAGGGGAAATTGTAATTTTGCAAGGCCAGTTGCACTCCTAACAAGTGTCAAGTTAAGATTTTTGGGAAAATAACAACTATGAGTTCAGATCTGTTCCTTGTAAACCCCATTTAGGTTACAACTTTACTAAGCAGACTTTTGCCAAAGGCACCAGCAACAGAGATCCAGTAAAGTTCCTGGAGAATTTACATTTTTTATAGTCTGCTCAGTGTTTCAAAAGCCTTGATGCAAAGTAAGTTCCTTTTTGAGAACTACTTCTCCTTGTGAATAAGGCACTATGAAGGAATGGCTGTGCTTAAAGCCATGAGTTCCTCTTTTGCCTAAAATGCTTGTGTGCAGGTTTTCCCACAGAAAATTTTTGTTGGGAAATGATGTCAGGTTTTGGGCAATTTTATCTCTCCCCGTAGTGATCCTGAAATAGATAAAAAGGTCAGGTGTATTTACCAAATATCTAACGTGGACAGGAAGAGCCGGGGTAGGATCTGCGCTCGAATTCTCACACTGACTCACCTACAATGATGCACTCACTGCTGCCAGCCATGAACATGGAGGCTGTTTTGGAAGGCAAGTTGAAGTGCCGAGCTGCTAAGAAGGGAGAAAGGCGATCTGAGGGGTCTGAGGGGATGCTGCTGGAGGAGAGGGTGCTGGAAGCTGGTGCCGCATGATTTTCTGTCTCTGATCCAGTCGAGGCCAGTTCTGGGTGTTTTATGACCACCCACTCGTAGCGTTCCACTTCTGGCTGCAGCTGCAGAGGCAGAACAGGGCAGAACTGATGTTAGTGCACATACACTACACAGAACTCTGCTCAGAGAAGAACATTCCAGCCCCTCAGTCTCCACCTGCACAGCCAGCAGTAAAAATTGGGTCAACCTGTCTTTTAGGCCAGATGTTATGTTCTTTATTCCTTTGGTTTTTAGGTGGTTGAAGAAATGATGCAGTCATTTCCGAGTTACCTTATTACATCTCACATCTTTACTTCATCTCTCTTTACAACTGCACAAAAGGAGGGTGGAGCCAGTTGGGGGTGTGCTCTGGTCTAAGTTAACTAGAGATAAACAACAGCAAACAGCCTCAAGTTGTGCCTGGGAAGGTTTAGATTGGATATTGTGAAAATTTCTGCACTGAAACTGTTGTCAGGCACTGGCTGCCCAGGAAGTGGTCAGAGTCACCTGCCATCTGTGTTCATTTTGCACGGCCTGGCTCTTGGTAGTGGGGGAGGCCACAGAGGTGGCTTCTGTGAGAAGCTACTGGAAGCTTTCATCACGTCCAGCAGAACCAATCCCTGATGTTCTGAAGATTAAGGAATACATTGCTGGCCAAGGCTGGGCCAGTTAGAGATAGTGGTAACACCTATGTGATAACAAAGGAGGGTGAGGAGCTGCTCCAGGCGCTGGAGCTGAGATTCCTCTGCTGGCCATGGCAATGACCATGGTGAAGAACCTGTGCCCCTGCAGCCCTCAGGGATCCACTGTGGATGCAGAGATCCACCCACAGCCCATGGAGGACTCCCTGCTGGAGCGGGTGGATGCCTGGAGCAGGCTGTGACCCTGTGGGAGAACCATGGAGAGAGAGGCCCTGCTTCCAGGCTGGAGCAGCCTGTCCTTGGAGGACTGCACCCTATGGACGAGTGACCCACGCTGCAGCAGTCTGGGGAGGACTGCACCCTATGGACGAGTGACCCACGCTGCAGCAGTTTGGGGAGGACTGCTGCTCATGAGATGGAGCCACATTGGAGAAGCTCATGGAGAACTGTCTCCCATGGGAGGGACCCCATGGTGCAGCAGGGTGATGACTCCTCTCCCTATGCAGTGAGAGATCACGGTTGATAAACTGACCAAATTTCCCACTCTCTGTCTCCCTGCACTACCAGTGGGAAGGAGGGAGGGGATGGGGGATAAAAGGTGTTTTTAAGGGCTTATTTTACTTCTAATTTTCCTGCTCTGATCTTGTTAGTAATAAATTCACTTTATATCACTAAGTTGAGCCTATTTTGCTGTTGCAGTGTTTTTTCCTGGTTCTTATCTCAAGTCATGAAGCCTTCATTAAATTTTCTCTCCTCTGCCCAACTGTAGCAGGGGACAGTTGAGTGAGAAGCTTTTGTGGGTGCCTGGCATTTGCCCAGCATCAAACTATAACACCATCCTTAGAGTGTTCAAAAAACATGTAGATGTGGCACTTGGGGACATAGTTTACTAGTGAACATGATGGTAGTGGTGGGTTGGTGATGGAATTTCATGATCTTAAAGGTCTTTTTCAGCCTTGATGATTCTATGATCTTTTAAGAAAATATTCTGTGCAAGGGAAGAAAAAGAGTCACCATAAAACTTAAAAGTAAAATTTTTCCTCCACAATGAAAGTTCAATAAACTTCATAAATGAAGACGGCATGTAATCCGGCCTCTTTGAGTGGGAGGGAGGTGATAGTTAACCAGTACACTAGTTCTGTCCTGCGACTGGGCAGCAACAACAAAATTTYACTCACCCTAAACACAAAGCACTCCCCAGTTCCAAAGAAACTCAGCTTGTTCCCTCCTCGCCGACGCTCGCTCCAGTCAGTTGACAGGTATGCCCCACAGACCTGGCACAGACAGCACCGTCAGGCTTCCCATTGAAGGAGGAAGTGTGTTAAACCCACTGTTACCAACATTTCAGAGGCTAAAACTGCAGGCTTTAGTTTAGTTTGAGTTTCAGTCTCTATGCTGGATTAAAGCAGCACAAGTATTAATATTTAAAGACAGATTTAAACTGCTTTAATCCACCAGTGGTTATCCGAAAATCCTAAAACTGTCATAAATCATTTCACATGTCTGATGCTTTAAGGGAGAAATTTTCTAACAGAACTCCAGGTACCAAAGCACAAATCACTGTACAGCCTGATTCCCACTCCCTCACTTTGGCACCCAAAGCAGCAGTGCTGTCCCGAGCTACAGTAGGAGCAGCTCTGCCTGAATATTTTGTGCCTGAATATTTTCTGGTCAAACAGTGGTCTTGGCTTCCTTACATTTCAAAGGGAAGGTTAAAGCCAAAGTAGCTAAGCCAAAGCTGAACTAGCTCAGACATTTAGAGCAGACAGTCAAACCACATGGGGGCCACTAGTCTCCAATAAAGAGAAACACCCTCCAAGGGCTGACCTGGTCTCTGCAGCCTTCTGTATTAGAATAATTTTTTGCTATCAGCAATACACACCCCTGCCATGTGCATACAGAGGAACAACGAAGCTCTAAGAGTGGGATGAAAGCATCCCAAGAACCCCCAGGAACCAGAAAAGCAATTCTGATTATACTGTTCTAAGGTACATTCTCTGTTTAGCTTCCATGAGCATTACAAGCAGAGGTCCTAGGATAAAATTACTGAAGACCAGATTTTTTTATATAGATAAATCTGTATTTAGATTTAAATCTAAATTTAGATTTAAATTTAGAATTAAATAATATTTTTCTACTTTTTTGTTTTGCTAATACATGCTTCCTTAGAAGAAACAAACCATCTTATAAAAACCAGCATCCCTTACAAAGCCAGACTTTTGACAGGCTCCAGGACAAGAAGCAAAATAATTATTCCCCCCTCTACCCTTTAGACCCCATGGGCATTCCATAAGCCACTGGCATCTCAATACAGGCCTGGATGGCCAGAAACAACCTGCAAAACGATGAAATGGCCTGGAGGGTGAGGGTTAAGTAGATGCAAATAATAGGAGAAATGGGCTTGTTCATGGCCAGCATCCTGCAGAGATACAGGCAGGAATAAAGCCCACAGACTGCAATAACAGATTAATGTTATATACAGAATATTGAGATGTCATGTACAGTGGCACAGACAACTAAGAACACTACAAGAAAGGACTTGTATGCCCTCCTGAGAAGGTTCTGGGAAGAGATTGTTTTATGTATTAATGTTTTAAACAAGCACATTGCTGTTTTCACATTATGCTGTCCAATATTGTCACACACAGCAGAGCAGTGATAAAGCACCTGGTGTGCACTCCTCCTCAGGTTCTCAGAGCTTCCTTGGCTTATTTTTGCCCAATCAAGAATGATTGGGAAGCTAAGGCTTTTGTGTTTTCACATTATGTAGTCCAACATTATTCATACCATTTAAATTCTGCTATTTCCTCTCCACATATTATTGACAAAATGAAAATATCTTCCATGACTCATAAGTTTAGCACAATTCCCACCCTGCCCCTCTGGTTCTGCAATTCAGAGTCTGTCCAAGGGCAGAATGAGCTACCCTAGTCCATCAACCCACACCACTTGCAAGAGCAAAAGTTGTCAACCAAGACCTAGTTTGTAAGGTCTACCCAAGAATGCATAGTCATATAACAAACAAATGAAAGAATATACAGCATGGATTGTTGAAAAAACAAAGCCAAACCTTCCTTATTAATTTTATTATAAACAGCTGTGTGTTTCAATACAGCATTACACACTGCCCAAACCCCAATTTAATCACTTGTCTTTCATCTCACTCACTTCTTTTGCTGTTGTCTTGATAAGGAGCAGAGTTGGYTCATGTCCCTCGCTGTGGGAATAGAACCTGAAGTGCAGAGCATGAAAAAGTGAGCACTCTACTGCCACCAACTGCTTTCCRCCCCAATGTCAGGCACTGCCTCCTCTTCCAACTGATACCATGGCAAAAAAAGCCATCTGAAGACTAAGAACATTCCTGCAAATACTTTATACAGCCCATGTAAATAACACAGCTGAGTGTAAATGGATAGCATCAAGCAGTTGTTCTCTACACAGTTCCATGTACAATTTATGTCTCTGCAGAATACCTAGAAGTTTAGCTGGATCAACTGCAGCATTTTACAGCATTTTAAATTAAAACAACCTAAAGGATTGTAAAACAGCCTAGAGGATAGATGGCCACGTGTCAAGGGCTTTAGCTTTCTTAAGGGCATTGATGCTACATTTAGGCATCAATGCATTCTCTTTGCTTGTGTTTGCTCTTCTTCATTAACACATGAGGCTGGGAAAGCAGATCACTCCCTGCCTCAGTGTCTCAACTGTTGATGGCAAAGTCATCACTAAAAGCTATGGTGTTACAGTCTTCTGTGCCCAGTGCAAGGACAACTCCTATCTATTTTATCCCACTTAAAAAATAAAACCAACAGATCAATACATAGAGTTTCCAGTTCTCTTCTTCCTTGGGTCAGTCTGAATGTAGTTATCTATAAAAAGTGCTTGCAGAGGAGGCACTGAGTCAAACTATTCAACCCCTTAAGAAACCAGACTCAGATCAGCAGAATCTGTGAACTGATCCAAGCTTGACTTTTCCAACTGATCTTGAACAGTCTAGAATGTTCTGGAATAGGAAATATCCCAGTTAAATGCTGTAGGCAACTGGAATTTGTCACATTTTTATCCCATCACCAATCATGCTCTTCAGATCAAGTTCTGACTAAGCATGGACTTTTTGTCAATCCAGCTGCTGCTTCSTGCCCTGCCATAGAGAAGAGAGAGGAAAGTTTTCCTTACCTGCTCAGACTACAGCCATGTTCCAAGGTGGTGAAAAGCAGGAGAGGCTGGCACAGTGCAAATCGCTCTGGGATCCACGACCAGATATCCCGCATCTCCTTCACGCTGACAATTTCTGACTTGAAGTTCTCAGCATGAACTGCCAAGTGCACATTCTGCCTGAGAAATACAACACAAAACACTGAGAAGCAATAATTTAACAAGTTTTGGATTACTGGACTGGAACATGAGAAGACAACTGAACACTAACAGACTCCAGTAAATAAGTTATTGGTCAAAGCTCCAGCCCAAGCGATTAGAAGGCCGTGACCTAGTGAAGATAATAAACAACTGCAATTTAACGTAATCCTCGGAGGCAGAGATCTGGCTTGACTGAAATACCTGTTCCTCTGTATAGGAGCTGAGACCTGCACCTTTACACACAGAGGACACAACACTGAACCACTAAAAATGGCCATGGCCTTCAGTAACAAAAATTATATTTACTGTTTGTGACTGTCTCACTGGCACTTGTACTTAAGCACAGAGAAAAAAAAGGGCCAGGATCTGAGCGGAAGGGGTTGTATTTTCTCCACCTCTGAGGTCCTGCCTGTATCATGGGATTAGGGAATTCCTAAAACCCTCATAAACTTTAGAGGAATCAGTATTACCAGAGTAAGTAATTCTAATCCAAGGCAAATACTTGAAGCTATTGAAAAGTTCCACCTCCTGGAAACATGTCGTTATCAATGAGCACCTCATTAAGAGATGACCACCTCATTGAGATCATGGTTATAGGCCGAGCCTGAGAATATTAAGGAATGCTAGACACTGACACTGGGAAGGAAATCTCTGTACCACCCAGAGGGGTCTGATACAGTTACAAGAATTGAATCATAGATATTAAACACTTGAAGGTAACAATCATCACCATCTCAAACTTCATTTCTCCAATTAAACAGAGCCTGGGAATTAAACCAGTGTTATTTGCTTCCATGATCTATGTTAAATGCTTAAAACGCAATGGTGACAGCCAAGGACACAGAACTTACACAAGTCACTGAATTACTGGGCAGCCAGGTGTTAAATAAAGCTTTATCACTTTGCTCTGCATGAAAGGGTTTGGGTGCAAGTACGTGACTATTTCTGATGGGTTTTTTTTGTACAATTAGACATTTCTTTCCTCTCAGTTTCATGATCATGAAGGGGCCCTCAATACTGTACATCTGCATGGATCTGGATAGCTTAGCTCACTCCCCAAAACACACAATATATATATGTATTTTATTTTTTATGCTTGTAATACCAAGAAATCAGCGGCATTTGCACTGTTCTTCAGAGCAGTGCTTGCTTGGAGACATTGGGAACAGTTTTCTGGAATTCACTGTAGTTGTCTTAGGGTCAGCATTTCAAATGAAGTGACTCCTCAGTCACTTAAAAAAATTACTGAAATTACTGCTTCTTTTAGCCAAATGAATCAAATCACTCTTTGCATTGCTACCTTGCAACATTTAATGCCAAGAAATTCTGTAGGCACCTATTTAAGCCAGCTGAAACTATCTACTATCTTTACAGTGATACTTTAAAAGTAAGTCTTTAAAACCTTACAGTATCACTGACCAGGGACATTATTTGTAGTTTTAAACACAGCAAAGTGAGTATGTTTTAGTAGTTTTAAACACTGAAGCAAAGTATGAGCCAAGCCTTGAACCCATATCTCCAGAATCTTACTTTAGGTCTCACCCTCTATGTCCTGTCAGGTCTGCAGCTAAAACTGGTGGCACTATGGAACAGCACTGAGAGACAAAGCCTTGGTTTCAGTTCAGCAGAAATTAAGATTCGCAACCCCCCTCCCCCCCCATTTAAGGAATTAAAAAGTATTCAAGTATAAAAAAAAAGTAAAAGTCAACTGCTTATTAGAATGAATTTCCAGTGGAAAAGCAATGATGACAAATAGGCTAGGAGCTAATAAATACCAAAACAGGTTTAAACTTATACCTCAAGCAAGCCTCAGAATTATTTGTATACCTGGTCTGTACATTTTCACACTTCTGTGAGCTGTTTGGGTAACCAAACTTCAGTTCTTTATTCTAAAATGCTCTCACACTCATGGTATCTTTGCTTTTGCCTTTGTTCCTTTTTCTGGCTACTCAGAATTGCTGATTTAAAGACTTTCCTACCAAACCCCACTCAAAGCCTGTGCCTGTGCTCAGCAGCATTCTGAACACATCCCTTTCAATACCCTGTGTCTTCCCACAACTCTCCCATGTATGAAGAATCACCTTTTCAGAGAGACCTTTCCAATATACTAGAAAGCATTTACCACCGTATTGMCATTTAAAACTACTAGGCATACAATTCCTGCCCTTTGGATATCACGGTAAATCATTTTACATTTAATGTCACCATCTAGCTAAACCAAAGGACATGGACAAAGGATGTGCAACACAATAACCTATTATTTCCCAATAACAAATCACAGTTGCAGGTATTTGAAAATGAAACCTGACCCTGTGTTGAGAAGTGTCCACACACAGCCTGTGTCTATCAAACCAAACTCCATGCTGCTGAGCAAAAATGAAACTTCTTTTGGGAGTGCTAGAAAATTGCAACTATTTACAACTATCTAACCTGTATTAATTCTCTTTTTTCGACAGCATTTATCTAATGACACTGAAAATCATCTCCTTCAGTCTGGCAGCTGCTTTACAAAGTAGTAAATGAGTGAAAATAAACAGAACACAAGTGGGCTAAGAAAAACTCCAAATGTTTTGGTTTATATTTATTGAGGAAAATTAAGTTTAGCCTTTACCACTGCACTCCTTTCAGGGTTATCTATAAAAACACTGCAGCTTGAGAGAACAGTGAATTTGGACAGCTTTAAAGTCTACCACTAGAACGGAACAAATCTGGAAGATTTTACTCTGCATTAGTGTTTTCCTCAGTTATTGGGATCAGAATGACAACTTTTTCTTGATTGCTGATGCTGGTAAGACTTGTTCAACTGATTTTATTTCAAAGGAAGTAGATTTGAAAACCACTACAATTAATGTTTACTAAAGCAGCATTTGTTAATTTCATAGGAATGCTGTTTTTCCAGCTACATCATTAATGCAATGTGCTGCACAGACCTCAAAGTTCCCAAAGGTAAAGCCAAGGTTAAGGACGTGCAGTAGCAGCTGTCACAGTGTGTCCTGTACTATTCAACAAATAACACTAATAACCTAACTCCAAAGGTTACTCACTGAATTTCATCTTCCTACTGTATTCTGGCTTGGGTCAAATCTTAGAGGAGCTGCATTACCTTTAAAATCCATTATAATTTCAGTGAGGGCATAATTGTAGAAGGAGATTTCTTTTTTTTTTTTTAGTTAAAAACAGCAATATAAGTAATTTGTGGTATATAAAACTGAAACCTGCATCAAGATCAGTGTCAAGAGACACCCTGCATCTCCCCAAGTTTCCTCAAATCCAGTCTGTTTCCTAGTATAAATCAAGGCTTTCTGCTGCTTTCAGAACAACCTAACTGCACTAAATAATACATAGATGCTGAAGATTCACTTGACTGGAGTTAACAGTCTGCTGATTTACTAGAGGTAAAATCCTCAGCACAGAAGCTATGGCATGAAATATGCTTTGATAAGTCTCTTCTGCTGTTCTTTCAAACACAAAAACATGAGGAAGTTAATTCCAACTTGGATTTTATAGATTAGTACAAATGTTAGTATGCATCACTCACTAAAGTTAACTCAGGGCAACTGCAGCAAGTCCAGAGGATTTTCAAAGGCATGAATTTAAACCCAAACATCTGTGGTATTTAATACAGGGCAGCTCTCCTCTTTCCAAGTTCTCTGCTTATCAGGTATCACAATCCATTCACTGGGTTTTGTTCTTTAAGATTTACTTTTCAGGCCAAGACTTGATGAATGACTTCATTAACCATTAATGCTCTACGGCTGAATAACTGACCTTGACACAGAAAAAGAGTCTTGTCTTCTCGACTCTAAAAAACCCCAACCTACTTAAAAATAAATATACAAATAAATATAATCTACAGTGAATAGAGACAGATCACTTTTAGGAGTGTGCTAAATTTGGGTCAGTCCAAAATCTTTCCAGTTAACCACAGAAAGCTTCCAAAGAAGATAAAAAGCTGACTATGTTTCACATCTAATGCAACAGCATATACCCAGGTTAGGAAGTGGGATGATATCAAACAGCTCTTCTGAGCTGTTACTTGTGATGTTCTCAAAAAAATGTAACACTTTTTCTTCCAATGCAAAAACGATTATTATTATAATGGCCCTTTAAAGCCATAACCATGATGCCACCATGTACAGTRCTCTTACCCACTCTGGAAAACACAGATGTATTGCTGTCTGCAGTTCTGTGCTGACTCCTTGGCCTACAATCCCTTCTCTTACAGCTTTGCAGGTGTTATGAACTAACTTTGAAGGAGGCTATTCAGGAGATGTGGCAGAGCAATTGGGGGCTATGACTGCTGCCCTGTTTCTTCCGTCACAACTTTAGCAATACATGACAGCCTTGGGGAAAAAAAAAAACAAACAAAAAAAAAACAAGCCAAAGAGAGTAGGATGAGCAAAGTACAAAGATTCAAGTTTTTTAACCTACCTTTTGGAAGGTACAAGACTGCAAACAGGAGGAGTGCAGTGGAGATGGAATGGACAGAAGCAGAACATACAAGGAGAAAGAAAATAAGATAAAAAAGATCAGTGACTTCCTACATCTGTGACAAAGTGAGTGAAAGGAGTCTGGAATGAAACAAAGCAAGGCTTGATTTGAGTCACCAAGCATGAAAAACAATCAGACAGGCTAAAACTTTTATATTCCTGTTTTCCCCCTTTTTATGTTAAGTGATTGGAAAATAAATCATCTTCTCCTTGCACAGGCCAGCCACACCTGGAGAACTCACTGGCATCCCGTGGAGCCCTGGAGAACAGCTCACTTCTCCTGCACTTCCATCTGCCCCACTAGGACCCAAACTGAGCCACGCTGCCAGCAGTACTGGGGACTCTGAAAAGTTTCAGTGGGTTTACAAAAGTAGCCAAGTGAGGATGGATATTTTTCAGTAGCAACCCTGCCTGGCATAGCAGTAACTAATTTCACACCCCCACACCTTTAAGGAATCAAATAGTTGACTGCCCTGAGTATTTTTTATTAGAATGACTTTCCAGTGGAAAAGCAATTATGATAAATAGGCAAGTAATTACAGGCTTTATTTGGGTGTTTTATTGTATTTTGCTTTGAAAGCATCACTTGTCAGTGAGAATTTCTCTGCAACTTTTAACACAGCAGGAGTTTTTGGCGTTTCTGTGGTTGGTTGGTGTATGTTTTCTTTTTCTTTGGTTTAAATTATATTTTAAATTTTATTGTCATTTAAAGCTCTCATTCTGTTGGAAAGAATATACTCAGAAAGGATATTACAACTCTCCCAAACCTCCCAACAGGAAGAGAAGACACATTGGGGGAGTCAGTATTTTGTTTACAAGTCTCAAATAGAGTGGTCTGGAGTGTCCTGAGTGTGATAATCCAGTGGCTAAAGGCTCTGAAATATTTGAGACTCACAGGAAAATGCTGAAGCTCACTGTAAACCAAGCCGTGAGTCTAAAAAATTAACCCTTGGAAGAGACCAGGGGGAGCTTTACGTGTATCTAGACACATGGAGGTCCAGCTAACATTTATGTTATCTTTTAGGCTGAAATGTACTGAGTATGTATTTCCATACCATGGAATGGTATCTATTTGCAACAACTAACTCAGCAATGCAGTTGGCTCAAAGATCCCACAATATCAGTGGAGATTTAGAGAAAATGAGACAGTGCCTCTAGAATACCAAGTTCTAGATATCACACTCACTGACCCAGGGGACTTTTAGAAGTCACCTCTCTTCAGAATGCAGGGCAGCTCTTAAAACTGTCCTACACTTAAGAGTTCAAAAATGGTTGGGACAAATTTTCTGCTGTCAGAGGCCTCTGGAAAAACAACATGCACCACTTACTTGCACATACATTTGCACTTGGTAAGATGCAAATTTTGTTTAAATTAATACATTGCTGCCTTTTCTATATCCATGGAGAGGCCTTTCAGCTAAGATTTTTATTAGAATGACTTTTAYTGTCACATCAGAACGGGATTTCATTATTTCATTCACTAGTTCCAGAGTTGGTTCTTCCTCCCAGTGTTTCTGAGAAGACCTTGTGATTACACAATCATTTCTTGGATCTGTATCCACTCTTCTGTGGTCCTTTCAAAATTATTTTTTCTAATAGTACATGAATCTGTCACAAAACAGGTCAGCTCCTACTCTGAATATGATACTCTTGACTTCCAGGAGGCTTCAGTCAAATTAATTTAAAAAGTAACCTGTAAATAAGAATTATTTCTTCCCTGCTTTCTTAAAATAGTTCCTCAGTTGTGCAAAATGTCCCCAGTTGTGACAGTGCCTTACACTAAAGAATTTGCTGAATTCACACTACTGGGCAGCATCAAATTGATATTTTGTAAAAATCTCATATTTAAGAATAAATTCTCACATTTTTGTAGGTATATTTCTCCCAAGTAATTTATCAGTTTTTTCCAACATTGCTAAAATGCCTTTTAGTTTAAAAACTGCTTATGAAATATACATTTGAGATATAACACTAATTAATATACACTTGTATAAATTCATTACTGAGCAAGCTCCAAGAAACTTCTGTTCCTCTTGCATCATAACACTTCAGTTACACTATCCACCACAATCCCAGCAATGCTTGATTTTGGAGTTGCTGACTGTTTCTGCAGAGAAAATGCACCAGCAGACACCAGCATGCATCAGTGGAACTTCCCCACCAGTCACCCMGGGTTGCCCGACTGCTCCATATACTGGGAAAACTTGGCAAATTGCTCAGGTTACCTGTGCTGAGCCCTACCTTTTCTGTTTGACTGTGATGCCCTTCTGCTGCAAAGCCTTCTCGTTGGCCATCTGCAGGAGATTGATCTCCTTCCGAGAGAAGAGGCGGATAGCAAAGGCTTTTTCCAGGAGCCTCTCTGGGGACACCGACTTGGCGATRTCCCTCACAAAAGCTCGGATGTCCTGCTGGATACTGTCAGATTCCATGGGCTGTCCAGCTCTGACTTTGTGAAAGAATTTCAGAAGGGCCAGCGCAACACGATAGAGAACTTTGTACCCTTCCACTAGGAACACATCGAAGACCCGTGCAATGTACACCATGGGCAGCTCTCCGAAGAGCCACCGCTGCCAGTCTGAGTACACTTCCAGCACATCCTCGGACACTGCCACCATCAGCTTGTGGGCTGCCTGGCAGTATTTGTTCACCAGGTCCCCGAAGGTCATGCAGGAGGACTCGAAGGCCAGGAAGGTCTGGTCGATGAGTCTCTTGGATGGGTCATTGCAAGCCAGGATGCGACAGACCTGCTCGAAGCACTCGGCCTCGTCCTTGCTGTAGTGCAGGAGCAGCGCGATCACCGAGGGCAGTGCTGGGCAGAATGAGATGTCTGGGAACTGATTTGCAATGCACAGAATGATCTTTCTGACGGCCCCAATGCCCTCCGCATTCAGGCAGTACGTGGGGATCAGGCTGTTGTCCACGAACTCGGGCAGTGGAAGGGAGCTGCTGCTGCGTTTTCCAACAATCTTCACCACGATGTCCCGGTACACGTTTGCATCTGGGGTCACTGTGCGGCACGGGATATTGCTGATGAGTTTGTGGTACACTTTGGCTCTCAGAGAGTGATTTTTGGCCCAGTAGCCCTGCCTAGCCAGCTGCTTGAGCTCATGGAAGTCTGTGCAGGTGAGCTCTTTTGTATTCTGGCCCTGGGCACTCACATCCATTTTGTCCCAGTCCACAAAGCGGCCGTATTCATCCATGGCTCCAGGAGAAGCAAATCACATAAATCATGAGAATGGAGACCTTAGTTAGTCATTGACAGACTCTTGGATTTTTCTGCAAAAAAAAAGTAAAAAACCAGCGGYTTGAGTAACAGATAATCTCTTATTTTCCTTATGAAGACATATGCATGCATTCTTGTTCTTGCAATGGCAAAGCTGTTTTCTAAAGCAAAGAAAATTAAAGAAGCCTTTTTATTTTTAAGCCAAACTTTTCTTACGTTCTGTCAGTAACTCCTACTGCAGTAATTGGTCAATGGCCAGCCAAGAGGCTGATCCTGAGGACATCTCCCCAGGAAACTAATTTCCCTAACTGAAAGTTCAAGCTGAGGCATGGACCTTAATATTAATATCTTACTTGAGGGAACAGAAGACTCTCACCGCAAAAAAGTATATTGCAAAGACTGTTTAATTTGCAATCTCTCTTTTCAATTCTCTGTGGAAGTATAAGTGAAACTTATACTACAAGGATGAAGTCTCACAAGTAATTTTTGCTGTTCTGAGACTGTGTGGCCAGTGAGAAGAGATACAGAGCTCCTAACGACAGCCATGTCCTCTTAGTCTTTGTGTTTTCTTTGTGCTGCTACTAGCATTTGTGTGACCACACAGTCACTGAGATGATTCTATTAATCTGGTACAAATTTTATTTTCCAATGGATAAGTAAGATTTCTTCATGGAAAGGGTGGTCAGACATTCGAACAGGCTGTCCATGGCAGTGGTAGAGTCACTGTCCTTGAACAGTAGTCAAGAAACATCCCTAGAATTGTTCAAGAAATTATTGGCTATAACACTTAGTGCTCTGATCTAGTTGACAAGGTGATGGCCAAAGGTTGGACTCAATCTTAGAGGTCTTTTCCAACCTCAGCGATTCTGCGTGCAACTCTACAGTCAGCCTGATCATTGTTAGTGCCAGAAGAGAGACTTGTGTAGGAGAAAACAGCGGTTCTTGACTGCAGTACAGGGTCAAGTCAGCTTCAAACACCTTCATTAAAACATTTACATTTTCTCAGTGCTGCTCTGGACGCTGGTCACGTCCTGGCACAAGGCACACATCAAGTCTCGCAYTGGAGATGCCACAGACACCTTTGTGATAGCACTAGGAGTTGAAACATCAGGTTCTGACCTCCAATGCCTCATACCACATCTACCTGATCTACCAGCTGGCTCCAGGTTCAGAGTACACCTGTGTCCCAGCAGCCAGTGGGGTTGTGACCACTAAAGGCTATACCTGAACCAGCTTTAATCAGTCAGTGTAAAACCAGAAGGGGAGATATAATAAACTCCACTATCGCAGCAGTGGAGCATTATCTGCCCATTGCTGGAACCTTTGCCCATGTGCCCTCAGTGCTGGACTGAAGCTGGGAACATGGCTGTGAATGCTGCACACTCTGCCAAGGCAGACAGTCCCCATATAATGCAACAGGCCTACAAAACCGTTTTGTCCAATTAAGACGTTATATAGCAAGGTTAAATCAATGACAAGATTTACTGAAAGGCTTCCAAGAACCCTTACTCATTCCTGTATAAACAGACTGAAAAATGCATGAAACTTGACATTTATCAGCATGCTCTTCCATAAATCAGGTGCTTTAAAATGATTTGAAGCTCCTAAGATAGGTATACCATCAAGACAAGAGATCTCATCCTCTTAGCTTCACCASGGAAAGCAGCCATACATTTAATCCAGAGAGTTTTAGATTCTGAGTAAATGCTAACCTGGGGATTTTCCAATCATATGCTGGAAGTCCCTAATTTAACTCCTCTTTTAAAAGTTTGTCAGCAACATACAGACGCCTTTCAGAGCAGGCTTTTGGATGGCTCTTCTCTACCATATTTAATTATTTTTTTTTTTAAATAAAAAGAAGACTGGTTTTGGATCATCTTTCTTATAGTATAAGAGCAATATAGATATGCTCACTATTTCTTTTTGTTGCATTCTTCCACATCTGAAATTAATTTTCAGATTGTAATTAAAGGAGGCAACACATTTTCTTGACTCCAGCTCTGAAAGTGAAATATCTTACAAGGTTCAGCTGTGGGGTCTCAGTGTGAGCTGAGCATGTGTTTCCTGGAGATGCAGTAACAGCAGGACACCAGTCCATTGCAGAGCCAACGTCAGCTCCAGGGAAGTTAACATTTTTCTGTCATTCTCCACCTGGGAATCACAGAAACATTCATTATTTTTAATTCAAACCCTAGAATAAGGTCCTTGTGTGGAAGAGAAATTTAATCTGACTTTGCAGTGGCCAAAGAATGGGGAGATGAAACATTTTGATCCTGGACAATTCAACATAGAAAATATCACTGCCCTGTGCCTTGCTGGAATCTCCACCACACTTCCACCTTCTGCCACCATCCCTTGGGAGCTGCTTAGATTTATATTAGGGAGGGTTAAGTAAAATGTCCATCATACAAGATAACTTCTAAGACACCCAGATTCATCTTGGTTGTCTCTTTTTATTCCCTGTAAACTTCCTTCTCCTGTCTTATTTTCTAAGACATACAGGCATATTTAGAGGCTGTATAAAAAGCCATTTCTCACTCTAGCCATTACTGCCTATTCCAGAAACAAATTAATTTGATGTGCATATGCTCCAGAAATTCATAGAACTCTGTGGCTAGCGGATGACAGTCAGACTGTCAGAAGTTTTAATTTGAGCTTACAGTTTTACACATACTTTGGCTGGGATAAATCTGCAGGGTCTGCAAGTAGTCCTGGCTGCTTACAATTTTCACAGCTCTAAATGCTGCAATAAAAAGTGACAGCAAAGCAATTGGTCATCATCAAGGCTGCCAGAGCATGACCAGCTCTTAACTGTGCTTGCAAAACCAACAGAACTTGTGTGCTTCAGTGTAATGGTGCATAGCTCCTGACACCATGCCAGCAGCTACTGTAGGCCAGCAGGCCTCAAATGGAGGATTTACTTGCCAAAGGAGAAGAGCCCAAGAAATCTCAGGAAAATTCTAGCTAACCTTCATCTCCTCCTCTACTCTTTCTGAATCTTCCTCCCTCCCTCCTGCTGGGCAAGCTCTCTCACTTTGGGCAATCATGTAAAGAGCAGTGTTTAACTTGGGGCTTCTGGGAAGAGGAGACAGAATATGTCTTGCCCTCACTAGTCAAGCGCCAGTGAGTCAGGGCTGTCTCCTGCCCATCCCTCCCACCACAAGGAAATAAGCAGGCAGTCCACCTTGTATTGAGAGGGAGGCTGGAGTTTCAGTTAGGGAGTAAAATTAAGAGGATGCCCTTGTGAGAGTGCAGTTGTGTCACAAACTCCATAGTCATCTAAATTACCTCTCTCATACATACTAGGGAGGGGTAAGACAAAGGCAGAAGAGAAAAAGCATTTTCAAATGAAATGTTTGTATAAAAATAAGGCTACAGGCAGGCAGAGAGACTTATTTACAGACTCTTATTACAGCAAACCGCTTTTCTTTCTGCTGAAGTAATTTTATAGAAGTCAGCATCATGTTGTGGTAAATACCCTCCAATTGGAGATGGGGACAAAAGGATGGATAAGCACCTGAACTGCATAGAACTGAAATGCTGTCTACTATGTGTCAGCACAGAACTGTAAGGGCATTGTAAAAATTAGCAAAAATGCATTATTCATAACAACCATAGAATCACAGAATGTTTTGGGTTGGAAGGGACTTTAAACTCATCTTATTCCACCCCCTGCCATGGGCAGGGACACCTTCCACTATCCCAGGTTACTCCAAGGCCTGTCCAGCCTGGTTTTGGAYACTTCTAGGAATAGGCCAGCCACTGCTTCTCTGAGCAGTTGCAAAGCTTCAAAGTTCTGTATTTAGGGTAAGCAGTCAGTATCCTTTCTAATCAGACCGATGCTTAAAAAAAGCAGGAATTAACACAGCCAGGAGAAAGAGCTTTCTTCTTAGTACCTGCCCCACAATTTGTAGATGGTTAGATTTATTTGTTTATAATGGAGCTTTTCAGGTCAGTGCAATATAAATAAAAAAACAAGTACACAAATGGAAGTAGAACTAGAAGAATGCACACTGAAGATCTGCCAACAATGGCTGCAGCACAGGTGAAAG
Source organism: Malurus melanocephalus (assembly GCF_030028575.1). Classification (NCBI taxonomy): domain Eukaryota; kingdom Metazoa; phylum Chordata; class Aves; order Passeriformes; family Maluridae; genus Malurus; species Malurus melanocephalus. The sequence continues at coordinate 249,029 of NW_026623886.1, read as the reverse complement.
CTTCTTCAAGGTTAAGCTTAAACTCTGAAGCAGGCAAGCAATCATTACAATTCAAACCCAAACATCGACCATGGTAACTGGCACGACTTCAAGCTACTGACTGAATTTTCAGGAAATATTTAGTTTGCTAGTCTAGCCACATTTTCCATTTAATTCTCTTAGCTCTTCCCATTGTCTTTGGGGCTGCTTTCAGAAAACTGCTGAAAGCTGTCTGAATCTGTATAAAATACACAGCAGTGCAGCCAAGTGTGACAGGCAAATTCCCATACTGCCTCTGAAGAAAAATTCCACGCAAGTGTCTAAAAACACATCAGCAGAAGAATTATTACTTACTTTCAGTATGGGGAATATAAGGCTACAGTTTTACTAAGGATTAAATGGCTGAGAGAAACTTTAATATTTTTATTATTTAAAGTAATTATTTTATCATTAAAGGACTTTTTTTGTTTGGTTGTTTTCTCTTTCCAAACTGCAGGAATTAGCAAACTGAAATATCTGAACTACAACTAACCCAGAGGACAATCACTTTTTTCAAATTGAGAGTACATGGAATACTCTACAACAGTGAAATATTTACAGTCTAAACTTATTAAACATAAATGCCAACTTTGCTTAAAACCTGAGATTACATAATTTGACACTGCTTTTAATAAGCACAAAGGAGTGTCCTAAAAAATCCAAGCTATAATTAATCAGGAGATCCTTGTCCTCCATTCCATTTAGGTATTCTTGCAACTTTGTGTACTGAAAGCCTGACTACAGTTTAAAAGCTTAAGACACTTCATTTAAATCTAGTGTAGCTGCTCTATAACAGGAACTACCAAACTTTGAGAATTAAATTTATCATCTTGTCCATGGGCAGTTACACCACCTTGAATTCAGCTCTTTCCTATGTGCTGCACAGATACTTAGATACCAACAACCAACATTATGGCAGGCGTTTTTATAACGTGCTAACAGAAAGCACATATTCCCTATTGCTACCCTTCAAACCTACAGTGATATAGTCCTCAAGACCCGCAGCATATTGTCTGCTGTTTGTATTTCTGAGAAATGTTGTAGGCAGGGAAAAAGCTCAAATTTACTCTTTTTCGTAGCCTTGTTAAACTAATCTGTACAGCAGGCAGACGAAGAGATAATGAGAACTGCTTCCTCAAGACTGCTTACTAGTAGCCCTTTTCCCAGTTAGAGGGAATTAAGCCCAAAAGTATGAGTAGACAAATTCCATCCTTGAAGGATACTTAATCACCTCTGAGATGTTTGCTTCCTAAAGGGAAGTCTGACAGAAGCACAAAGTAACACAGCAAGGCAGCTGTAACTGCAGAACAAAAGACAACTGGCAGGCAGCTTTCCCATCTTCCCCCCAGTATTTCACTGCATCCTGCAGCTTTCCCAATACTGGACTTAGAGCAGCACACCTTCACATCTCTGCTACATGGATTTGGAAAGAAGACTGACACCACTGTTCCCCCTGCACCCAAACACCTCYTTATCAGAAGCAGTTTGTCACTTGTACAGCCTCAGTGATGTGCTTTGCCACCCCTCCCTGGGGCAGATGTGTTTCAGAGCTGGAATTAAACACTCCATTTAGCATTAGAAAGCAACCAGCTCATTTTGTGCAGAGTGTTTTGGAGCACATGACTGCATGGCGTGATGATCCCTTCCAGCAGAGTACACAGAGCTCGATGGATTACTTTAACATGGCTAAATGCAGTTCGATTTCTGTGATGTGCCCTAGGCATTGTCGACAGCATAAGCTAGGCATTAGGATAAAATGCCTGATAATGCTCTATTATGAATTTAGCAGTAGTGATAGCAGATTATTAGCTGCGTCCTGTTGGGTTTTTGATACGCCTTTTAGGACAAAGTCTAGAAACGCCTCAATTTCCCGAGTAACTGATAAAGACCTGGTATCAGAGCACTCTACAGGGCAAATACTTTTAAGCATTTAGATGATTTCTCTTGGGATATCACCACTGCACATGAAGCACAGTCACACACAGTTTATGTTTTCATTCTTAGGAACACACTATCATCTTCTTGAACAGTCTTTAAATTCTCTGTAATTAATTTGCTGTGCACTTTATCACGCTCTAAAGTTCAGACACACCTTCAGATACATGGCAGTTTTTCACTGCTGAGCAGGCAAGTGCTAGTAGCTTATATTTAGGAGAACATGCACGCCATAGAATCATAGAATGGTTTGGGTTAGAAAAGACCTTAAAGATCATCTCATTCCACCTCCTTGCCATGGGCAGGGACACCTACTATCTCTGGTTGCTCCAAGACCTGTTCAACCTGGCCTTGAACACTTACCGGGAATTTCTTCCTAATATCTAATCTAAATCTATCTCATTGTGTGCTGCAAGCACTTCAGTATAAAGCATTGCCTCCTTCCCATCCCTGGGTTGGGATGAAACAGGCCCTCCTGAAGTCCATCCCTACAGACATTGTGGACTGCACTAAGCAGTAAGATACCATAAAGGCACAAAATAAATACACAGGACCAAACAAGAGGAAAGTCTCAGGAAAATCATAACACATTTTTCTTGACAACATGGAAGAGGAAAGAAGTGGTTAATGGCTCCACAACGGGTCAAAAAAGCTAAAGAGCAGAACACTGTAAGAGGATACTGGAGGAGTTATCAAAGCCATAGGTCAGTAGCTTTCTCTCCTGCCTACATCATAAAAACACACAAGGAACAAGTAGTAAAATAAAAGAGAAGATAATTCCTACCTTTTTCCCTCCAGACCAAAAGAAAACTGCACTTAACCAGCAAAGCTATTTTACATGATGCATTAAAACTGATCCATTAAAAAAGGTATCTGCCAAAGTAGCGCAAAAAATAAATACAATTTTCCTACTACAGTCTATTTTCCTTCTGGTCCTTCCAAACTGTAAGCCTGAAAAAATCCCACATGTTGTGCTAATTATTCTTCTTCCCTTTGTTTCAAAAATGGAAACATGTCCCCCTCCAACAGCAAACTCTGACTGTGAACATGCAATCTTTAGTCTTATTATTTTAACATTCCCATAACACCTCTGTTTATATCATTCTCTGTTTAGAAATACAGTCAACTATGTAGAACAAAGACAGTGTTGACTGCCAGTGAAAAACTTGACATGGTATCAAGTTCATATGCAATAATCCAATCCCTTTTCCCTCTCTGTTGCATTGGATACTGTCAGTTTTACATCTACCATCTTGAGATCTCTTTCCACTGCATTCACTGCCAGAAAAACGTACTTAAATATCTCTGTGTTGAAATGTTATCTTCTTAGATACAGTGTCTGCCTTGGTTTATGTCAAACACTGATTTATCTATTTTCCTCTTATCTACTACAGAAGGTGCAGGAATATGTACTCTGCAGGTACATCCAGCCGTATTTTATTTCTTACATATTTAGAGTTTCTTTAAGTTCAGAACAGCAGCTGACAGCATGGATGGAAATATAGGTAGATTTTTACAAGCAGAAGACACAATCTGAGATACCAGGAAAGAGCAATCTCTCTACTAGGAGAGACATTTGCCAAGAAGCCTTTCCTGGTCCATGACAATGTTCCATGCCTTCATTAGCACGACAAAGCCATTCAGGACTGAAGAGCACACACTTCCTACACTGCTCCTCCCACTGCCTAAGCAGTTGCTATAGCAGGTGATTATTAATTTTTCACTGTTTTTGTGACCAAGTGTCACACCTGCGTACCTGGGAGTTTTCTCTATTGATTATTTGGTTTCTACCCTGGCCAAGCTGTTTGAAGACTTTGCTTCAAAGTGCAGCAGTTGCAGGTTCCCAGAGCCATCACAGCCTGACTAGAACTTAACAAACCGCTCCACTAAGAGGCATCCCTGGCCTCAGACTGCCATGGCCAGTCTTGCACAGGGAAAGAGCTTGGGAGCTGCTCTGCAGACTGGGACACATCTTGTTACAAAGCCCCACAGAGTCTCCAATGGACAGCCTCAGCACTCTCCAYGTCAAGACCTATATCATACTGCGGCAGTGGTTTTGTTATCACTATGTTCCATAAAATAGTAGCCTTTTTTAATGTAGCATTTAACAATGTATCTGCTATGCCAGGCCAGGCAGAAACAGGAGTCTCGTCTGCAGGCTCCAGGGAAGCCTTTGTTGCTCAAGTGATGTACAARCAGAATTAGCTCATCACAGTCTCAGCAGCAACTTTCCAATGCAAATATATTTTCCACTCAAATATATATATAYACACTCACAAAACATACATTGCACTGTACATATTGTATATATATAATATAACAAATATATACTCCATTTTTAAAAGCTAATGCTCAAATTAATTTCCCTCACAATATTCATATTTATAAAAAATACACCCATACACATAAATGCTAAGCATTCTCTCTTGTGAAAGGTTCAGAATATGAAAGTTGCCATTTAAAGTGTGTTAAGGAAACCAGCCCATGTCCCAATTCCCTCCATCACCTTTAAAACAAAACAAAAAGACAATTTTATCAAAGCAATTCAAGTATCAGTGTGGATGCTTGTGCCAGTCTAATTGTTCTGTAAAATTAACTGGTAAGAGATGTTTATAGTGATTTAAGACCCCTCAGTGCAATTCATGAATATACAAAGCCTTAACAGACAGTGCTAGAGAACTTCAGGGGTACCTAAACTGGGAAATGGGCGGGTGAAGCAGTAGCCCTGGTGTAATGGAGGATACAAGCCCTCAACCTTCGCTGAGCCTATGGAAATCACTGCACACACTCCATGCCCCTATAGTAAGCAAATGCAGATGTACACTTTATTCATGTCAGCAGTTATCCCTACAGCTTGTTTACTCCACGGTACATCTGTATTCCCATAGTTTTAGCCAGCGTCTAAAAATAGGGTAGGAAAATCTTATGATCTCAGACGATTTCATTATTGTCTACACTAAGTGTAAGGGCATGGCATTTTTCTTTTGGAAAGCAGAAGTCAATTCACAGTAAGATGAGCATATAAAAATTAAAGCTGTCATTTTACTCAGAATTTATTTTCTTCCAGCTCTGCAAACCCCTACAGATTTTATTCCTTTCTTTTGACATTGCTCAGGGGAATAGTTGCAATAATCTGGTAAACCTAATAACGGGTTACGCTTTCCTGAAAGGAAGTATAGATTACTCTGCACAGGGGAGATATTCAGACACCAACACCAAGCCAGTTCCAACCACACTTTACAAGTAAAGGAGAACCTAAGCTCATTTCAGGGAACAGGAAAAACACATTGCTTTATTTTTGTACCTATTTCTGTCATCTTTCTAAGCTTATGCTCTACTGAAAAAAAAAAAAAAAAAGATAGCAACGAACAGTCCTCTGCAGCAGCAAAGATAAAGAAACAGCATCTCATAATGGAATCCCAAACTAGTCCTGCATTATTTTAATTGTGATTTCAAAATTAAAGGGCATCTATAATAATAGATCAGCTGCCAAGTTCATAATCTTAATATTAGTGCACATTGTTAATCTTTTAGTCTTACTAGGGGGAGAACTCTGGGTGGACTAGTTCTGTTATAGAGTTCAGGGTCCAGAGCACAGTATTTATAAGAAGCTTTGCTGTCGAGGGTGCTYGTTCTGAGCAAACCTGAAGGGATATAACACACCTGACACACCTACTCCTCTCCACTGCACTGGCCAAGGGATGCGAGGTCTCTCACCTGGAGGATACAGGCATATTGAAATGTAAAGCAGGAGCAGGAATCCTGTCTCCACATGGGACCAGATTAGAAAACAAACATTTTCTGTATAGAATGAAGATACTACAAAACAAAAATATTAAATAAAAACAACACCAAAACTCCTCCACCACCCAGAGTGAAGTGCTTTTATTAATCCTTACCTTAGAACTTGTCCTTGTATATATATTCTTATAACTTACTCCCTTCAGCTGGGCCTGTTCGTGAGGGAAAAAATAATTTGTAAAAAATGAGACTATTTTTTAAACAATACACTGGGCAACACTGATGTGCATCAGGTGCACCAGCGACCTCTGTACCTTTAAAAAAAAGATACCTGTGTGCACAGTTTCCAACCTTCATACTTGAAATTGTGCTTTAGGAAACAAGGTGACAAATATCCTCATAGCAGAGAAAAACAGCTAATTAACCACATTATTAAAGTGCTTGCAGCATAAACAACTCACGTCAGTGTCTAAAATCACATACAGAATTACTGCTTATGGCAGCTGTGTCACAAATACTTCTAACTTTTGTTCTTCTATACAGGACATACAAAGTCAACATTAAACAGCCAGTCTCTGGGAAGTGTCTCTCTTCCTGGGACCAACAGGTATTCGCTGCACTGGTATGTGATTTTAGAATTCCAGCTCTGTAGTATTTAGATAACCAGTTCTGAAACAAACTGAGCTATACTCTGAAATATGCAGTGGACTGTGGGGTTGGAACTGCTGATTTGCTGAGATTTGGTATCTGGCCTTTGACCTGTTAGGTAGAAAAATTCAAACTGATCTGAACATTATTTTTCTTTTCAAATGATTAATACTCAGCCCTGCAGATCTGGCAAAATCCAGTACAAGTTTCCTGAAACACAGTCACTACAACAACTTTGTGTACAAGTCACTTCTCCCCTAAGCTGTTTTCCCCATAAAAGCATAACAAAATAATCCAGTGTTGGTGCAGCTACACCAAAGTTACACTTATTTGATAACATAATCAGGAGAGGGAGAAAGGGTTTTAAACTGTCAGAGAGTAAGTTTAGATTAGATATTGGGAAGAAATTGTTTCCCATGAGGGTGGGGAGGCCCTGGCACGGGGTGTTCAGAATAGCTGTGGCTGCACCATCTCTGGCAGTGTCCAAGGCCAGGTTGGACAGGGCTTGGAGCAGCCTGGGATAGTGGAAGATGTCCCTGCCCATGGCAGGGGTGGAACAAGATGAGCTTTAAGGGCCCTTCCAACCCAAACCACTTTGTGGTTCTGTGCTGACGTAGCTGCCTACACACCCCAGGCACAGCTCAGCACACTACTTAACACAGATGCTCCTTAATCAGACATCTCCTGAGTCTCTTTCCCAAGACAGTGGGAATCAAGAGCTCATAGTCTTTTGCAATATGTCTGAAAGCTCAGACAATTGCTCTCTAACTGCAGAAGTTTAAGCAGGAGTTATATTAATGTTATAGTAAAGTTATAAAATGTTATGTTAAAGCCTAAGAGTATGACCATCACAGATATGAGTACATACATATATTATTAATACAAGACAATTTAAAACATTTGAGTCTGGAACTGGACATCACCAGCAGATATTCCCACCAATACATGTGGACTCCAAGCCAGTCAATCATTGATTACAGTGCAATGAGGTCTATCTTTGTATCAGGTGACTTTCTGGTCAAGTACCAAAGCAGGAAATGGCTCAAGAACACAATTTCTGTGACAAAATTCACTGCACCCACCAACACTGCCCTACTGCAGACTATTGCAAATAAACTTGAAAATAAAGGCATTCCCAAACAAATTTAAGAGAAATTGTAGTCCTTTAGATATTGTCCTGATCCAAGGCTGTACAGATGGACTAAAAGGAGCTGTTTTTCTTTCAGACCATTAATACAGTTTACCTATTTTGAGTGGCAACACAGCCCAAGAGTAGCAGTTCCAACAGCCTCTCCAACCTAACAGGCAGGGCAGGGGGAATTCTACAGACCCAGAAGAACAGCAAGGACCTACCTCAGCTTATGTTACCAATAATGTGCTCGTCACTGACTGTATGTGGCTTCAGCACTAAAGCAAAGGCACTTACAACCTAAACAAATGCCACGGTAGCACTATCAGATTGCAATAATCTTGGTGTTGGAGATAGTAAGACACACATGCAGTGTGAAATGCTTTGCTCGCCTTAAATATACAGACAGCTATTTTCTTGCAGGGATAGTTGTTTTGTTCCATTTTTCTTTACAGTCCAAATAACAGGGGGATCAGGGCATGGAGGCCCTTAAAGATTTCAGATTAACAAAATGAATAAGCAAATACAACCAAGGGGAGAAAACAAAGGTCACAATAAAAGGAGTGAGCTGGGAAGAGCAGAGGTGCTTAAATATGTGATGGATCCACAAACAGCCCGCTAGAAACATTTCCCTGGCAGCATTTAATTATTAACAGTAAAAAAAAATACAGCTAGAAAGCTGTTTTCCTTTGAGTTAAAATTTCTGGTTGCAGGAACACCTGCACACTTGCAAATATTAATGACAGAAAACATGTTCAGTACAAGGATCCCCAACAGCTAATGATTGGGCAATACTATCCACAGCTGTTTTGAAAATTACAAAGGATATATGTATCATGTATTGCTTGGAAGGAACAAAGAGCTACTGTAAAATGTTGCTGGAGTCCTTGGATTCGAGTTATCAGTGCTGTTCCTGAGTAACTATCTTGGAGAAAAGTCTTTTACAACAGCCTAACAGCTAGTGATAACAGAAAGAAGGAAATTCCAATAGAGAATTCTCTACTCTGGTAATACAGTGCCCTAGATATAACCCATATAATTTCTGTGCTCTGCGTATTCCTGGATGCTCTGAAAATCCTACTGGGATTTCCTGTAAGACAGTAAAGCTTTCAGATGCTCCTGCTTCTTGTAGGAATTGGTCACAAAAATATTAGGATTGAGATAATACCGTTCAAACGAGAGGGCCCCACTTTTCTCCCATCACAAGCATCTGTGAGGCATTATCCCTCCTGTTGCCCTGGGACTGGAATCAGCAGAGCACGCTGCATCTGCCCGGCTGTTGCTCGCTTGTTCACAGGCCCAGAGAGGCTGAGAAGCATTTTGGCAGGTTCTATTCAGCACTCTAAATTTCGTGTTTGGTGGGTAACAATTTGCAACCCCCAGTATTCCAGCAGCAATTTTCACTGAATGAAGGATGTGGTGGAAAGATTAACATGAAAACAAACTCACAACAAAATTCTACTTTCATTATATAAATTTCAAAACATAGGAGGCAAAGGCTGCAAAACACAAGTATCTGGTTTTAGAGAGCTCTTCCCTGTGAGGATCCACTGCCCCTCCGCGGGGGCGGGCTGGCAGAAGCGGTGTAAACTGAGCGTGCTGGGGCGAGCATCACCCACGATCAGAGGATCCTCTCCAGTACTTACTGCACCTGGGGCACGCACAAGCGATTTAAACACCTTCCAGCCTCTCCACACACCGAGCCAGTCCCCGGACGCAGCCTGGAGCCCCTCCAGCCGGTTCGCCACAGAGACCAGGGGATAGCGCCCSGTCACCGACACCCCCAGAGGTTCCGCCCTGGAGTCTGGAACCCACGGAGAGACACAGCGGCTGGGGCCGCGCCCGAGCCTCCCCCACAGCTGATGCCCGATCTCGCACGGGCACGACCAGCGACCCGCGGCCTGCCCACGGGGGCCCGACGAAGGCCGGTCTCGGAGGAGGCCCCCTCCGGGTCCCTCCCGGTCGCTCACCGGAAAGATGACGCCGAGGTGGCACGGCCCGACACCCAATCCCATTCCCCGCGGTTGGCTCCCGGACCCCCGCCCCKGCCCCGCCTCACCCCTCTCCGCCGCTCCGGGCCGCGTCCGGCGGGACCGGGGGCACGAGCGGCCCCGCGCCTGCGCACAGGGCGCTGCAGCGGCGCCACGGGCGCGCGCACGCGGTCCCGCCGGGCCGGGCGGGCACGCGCGGGGCGTCCCCGGGCCGGAGGGCGGCGGGGCTGTGAGGGGATGGGGATTGTGAGGGGA
>NW_026623886.1:213377-239267 GCF_030028575.1 Malurus melanocephalus | reverse complement strand
GTGAGGGGATGGGGATTGTGAGGGGCGGTGGGAGCTGTGAAGGATCAGGGGCCTGTGAGGGGGACAGTGAAAAACTGTAAGGGGTGTGCAGGTCAAAGATGAGGGACTGTGAGTGGTGATGAAGGCTGAAAGGGCTGATGGGGACTGTGAGGGGTGGTGGGTTGCAGTAAAGAGAAGTGTGGGCAGACAGGGTGGTTGGGACAGTGCTGTGATAAGAATATAGAAATTGGATAGAAAAGAACCCCCTTGTGATCCAGTTGGTCATTACAGATCAGAGAAGCTTGGTGTGACTGGGCTTGATCTCTGATTATAACCAATTTGGCACTACAAGTGGTYGTGTTCAGTAGGAACTTCTCTGAGCACAGGTTCTCAAACACAGGATGTTTGACACTGTGAGTCTGGTAACGTTCAATAAAAACTTTCACTCACAAATTTATGAATAGTGTGCTTTATTGAAATAGCAGAAATACAGGGGGGAATTGCTAAGGGGAATAAATGAGAGTAGGTTTTGATTAGATTTTCAGAAGAAATTCTTTGCTCAGAGAATAGTGAGGCCCTGGCACACACTGTCCAGAGAAACTGTGACTGCCCCTGGATTTCTGAAAGTGTTYAAGGCCAGGTAGGACAGARYTTGGAGCAACCTGGSATAGTGTAAGGTGTCCCTGCCCATGGAAGGGGATGGAACCAAATAAGCTCTAAAGTCCCTTCCAACCTAAACCACTCTGAGATTCTGSGATTCTATGAATTACACATTTGGAATTGCCCTAGATGGATGTTTGTTTTATGGTGTCCTTCAAAGTTGTGGTTTCATAACTTTGTTCTCTTTTGTTCCGTTCTAAAGAGCCAGAGCAGAATCATCACACCTCCGCAGGACCAGCTCCTTCAGGGCCTTTCCTGATGTCAGCTGTATAGATCTCCAGCCACAGAGGTAACACAGAGGGTACACTGCATAGGCTGTGGATATTAAGCCTTAGCCTTTGCTTGGCTCTTTGAGCAGTGCTGAATGAGGAGGACTCGGGCTGTGCTTCTGCCCTCGCGACTGGGAAAAGCTCAGTGCAAATGTGAGAAACAATTGTTGCTTTAGGAAAGCTCTAAAATCTGGATACTTTTGTGCTCAGTAACAATGTGATTTTTTTTTTTTTTTTTTTTTTTTTTTTTTTTTTTTTTTTTTTTTTTTTTTTTTTTTTTTTTTTTTTTTTTTTTTTTTTTTTTTTGTAGAGCCTGTAAGTTCCGGGACAGAAATTGGTTCATTTTCAAGATGAGGGATTTCCATAGTGTTTATTGGACTTGACTTGGCACTAGTGTTCTGTTTACGACTGGAAAAATAACAGCCACATTAAAGATTATTAACTAGCAATGCTTCAGTGGCCAATAAAGCACTAATCTTTTATATGGTGCTGTAAATGTACACAGCTTGGTATGGCAGGATCTTGCCAAAGAGATAACAAATCTCTTACCTGGAAGGTTTACAATCTAAAGAAAACCACAAAGGACCACAAGGAAAGTACGAAACATGATAATGAAACATAAAACACACAGAGGACTTGGAGCCATTTGCAGTTGCATTTTAAATGGGATCTTAAGAGGGTTTTTTTGTATTTTCTTAAAGCTACTGGGCAATGATTAGAGGCAAGGTAAAATGCTAGCATGATTTGGGTTGGAACAKACCTTAAAGCCCATCCAGTCCCACCTCCTGCCATGGGCAGGGACACCTTCCACTCTGCCAGGTTACTCCAAGCCCTGTCCAACCTGGTCCAACCTAGTCTTGAACACTTTTAGGTATGGGGCAACTACAGCTTCTCTGGGCAGCCTGTGACASGGCCTCACCACCCTTATTGTAAAAACCTTTTCCTAATATCTAGGCTAAATCTCCCCTCTTTCAGTTTAAAATCACTCCCCTTTGTCCTGTTGCTACAGGCCCAGCTGTAAAGGCTGTCCCCACCTTTCTTACAGGCCCCTGTTAAGTCCTGCAGACACAGCAACTGCTCTGCTGTGAGAAATGGTCAGTGGGATCTTGGGCAGTGCTGTGCCTCTGATAGTGGCCAGGCAGTCCCACTGCTCCAAAGGAGGCATGAGTTCCAAACTGGGGGGAAGTACTAAGCAATCCTGGTAATATGCTTCCTTTAAGGCTTCCTTGTGACTGTCTAATGCTACTGTGAAYAGCAATAAACTCATGTTGTGGAGCATGAGAACTATTTCCAGAGGCTGTGCTGGAAAATAATTTGTCAATCCAAATATAAATTGGAAATTGTACTACATTATTTTATATTCACTTGTGTTTGATTCTGCAGGATCCTAGAGRGCACTTCTGTAGATGTAAAGCATTATGTTCCTTGTGCTAAATGAAGCTGAACTAGCAAGGAAAGCACATTTAAGAGAGGTTAGAAGTAGATTGAGAGGTGTGAGGACAGAGAGAAATGTGGCAGCATTTGTTAAGATATTTTAGGAGGATGGAGAAATTTCATCTGTCTTCAGCATTTATAGATGCTTTCACTGTAGTAYATGGGACCTAAGTATTTTGTATATTTGGGCTCATTGTGCCCCTCTGAGGTAAAACAGTGCTGGTATTCTCATGTCCCACCTAGGAAACTGAGGCAGAGARATGGTGTTCACATGAGGCAAAAAAAGCTGGGGATTGACAGGCTTTGGAAAAGCAAGAGCAGGCACAAGGAGAGGGACTGGACTCCTGGAGTTTCTCTGCTGAGATGTGAACTGTGGTTGGAGCTGAACACAGTTTAGCCAGTTGTTCTCAGTGTTTTGAAAGTATGATTAATTGAAGGCTGTCTCCTAACTTCTGTCCTGATACTCAGTGGTGCATTATYAAGAGATATTTTAGGGTTATAATGCTGACCAAAGCCTCTGCATTGCCTGATAGTTTTACTGAATTCCAGTACTCTGGGTGCCATAGAGGGATAGAGTTCAAAGAGGCAGAGKTAAGATCAGTGTGGGGAATCTTTCAGGAGAGGGGCCTGTGTGATGCCAGTATAAAAGGAGACAGCAGTGTGTGGACTTTTATGGGCAGAAATARTGGAAAATTATGTGAGCAGAGTGGATGCTGTGTGCTGTAAAACTTCGGAGGTTGCTTGGCTATATAAGTAATCACTATCAGCCTATGTTCAGGCTRTTGAACTGTCTGTGACTGTGTGAGAGAGGGAGAAAATCTTGCTTGAGTAGCTGGCTGACGGCTGGTAGAAAACATGTTTGAATGCATCTCCTCCTGTTCCTGGAGGAAGATGTTTATTGCTGACAGTTTTACAGAAGCCAAGGAAGTTTACAGGCCCTCTAAATCCTAAACCCTGCAGTGGTTCAAATAAAGAGCAGGACCTGGTGACTCCATGGACATGGAAGGCAGTGAGTCTGCAAAGGCTTTCTAGGGATGAAAGAAGGATCTTGTTTATATCCTGCAAGTTCCCAGAGTTTTGGAACACTTTCATGTGCAGTGTTCCACAAGTGCAATGAAGCCTGTGATCTTTGGGTCTTGATGGTGGCTCCTCTCTCTGCAGACCTGTTCTCTGAAGACCAATAACAAGTGAGCTATTTCTTAGAGTGGGAATCCTATTCCCCCTGAGCATACTTTTTCCAGAACATACAGGAACAGAAATTTTTCTGGTACATACAGTTGCATATGTCTCATTTTTTTTAGGAAACCGAGCTGGAGTTATAGACTAGGCGCTGGATATAATGGAGGCTTTTTGGCAGGGGCAGTGGAGCGACTGGAAGGCTGGATGGGGAAATAGCATGAAAGCAAGGAAAGAAGAACATGTGAGGAGTGGCTGAGTGGATGGAATGATCCCTCTCAGGAGAGCTGTCCTCACAGGTGTCCAAAAKCTTAGAGAGGAGATTTGCACTGGTAGGGCGGGCAGAGTAACCGTTGGAGGATCATCAGTGAGCACAGAAGGGTCTTAAGCCAAAACCTAAGCTAGGCTAGTAAAACAATGGCTTTGCTGGTCTCACAGCAGTGGGGTTTGCCCTGACCTGCTCGTGGGGAAAGCTGATAAGCCTTGGCAAAGTCTGACCCCCTGTGGATAAAACTGGGAATTACCATGGGATAATTAAGCAAATCTTTTTCCTATCACGTGCCAGCATCTTAATGGGAGATTTTTTCAGTGGTGTGGATCACTTGTCTTCCACTTGCTGCAGCAAGATGTGCTTCTGCCCCTTTAGATGAGCTGCTGATGTTACTCCTGGCAATGAAGGTGAGGCTAAAGCTGGTGGTCCCAAAACTGGGAGAGTGCTGGTGTATGTTTTAATGACACAAAAGGAATGTGGTCATGAAGGCGGCCATGCGTTTCTCTGTGACTGCAAGGAGTGCTCTGTGGATTTCCCATTCGATTGGACAGGTTGCAGTCACCTTTTCCTGTTTCTTTGTCCTTTCTCTTGCCTCAGCTATGGCAGCTCCTGCCTTTTAGGGGGGAGCAATCACATTGTACCATGAATGTGAAAGGTTAAGTTCTGGATGATCGTCTTGGTGTGGAGAGGGGATTTTTGAGGAGGGAATTATCAGTTTCCCTTTAGGATGACTTTAATCCCCTTCTTCCATAAGGAGACTGTGGTGGTGGGTGGTACACTCCAAACATTGCACCAGGTATTTGAGTGTGATGTTGCTTGTCAGGATCCAGCTTTGGCTGCAGGTGCTGCTGTGGTGTTCTGTACCTGGTAGTGTCCAGTCCACAGAGATTCCTTTGGCTGCTCTCTTTGGGGCTGCTGTCTTTGRGGCCCTCTTACCAACTCCTGACTCTGGAGGATGAGAGTTCACTGCAGAAGGATCTTGCACATGACAGTTTACTTCCACCTGTGGACTGCCTGCCTGATGACCTGTGGGATCTTAGGGAATTACTCATTTTCCAAAGGCTTTTCCTGGGAAGGTTACTGAAGGAGTTTGGTTAATTCCCAAGTRCAGCACTGTCCTATAAGCTCCAGGGACTGCTGGTCAGCCACATGCTACARACATGGATGGATAGCTAAATGTTGCTTCATTTATGCCTTGCATTGTCTTTGACGTTGGCTTGAACCCTTTTTTCCCCCTGCACTCCTCTGCTCCAGTTAAAACACAGTGCTGCCTTTTCTCAGGGGGCTCATTGGCTTTCATCAGGCAAAGCAGAATCTGTTTTGTAGGAATCAGGGTCCCTCGTAGCCTGTGTTGTACCTCTGTCTGGGCTGCTGGCTCTGAGTCTTTGGGGTCTCTGCTGCATTTGACTCATAGTGCGATAGAATGGGAGTGGTGCACCTGCAGAGTTCACAGCAGAGGTGGCTGGATAAGTAAGTGCAAAACCAGACTGTGATTCCATGGCTCTGCTTTTTGGAGGCCTGAGAATAGGCTGCGCCTGCCTGGGTGAAGGATAAGAGGGTAGGGTGCCCAGAGGGCCTCTGCCTGGAAAGGGATGGTGTCTGTCCCAGCCAAACAGCCAGGGCATGCTCAGGTCTCAAGAGGGCTTTACATCAAAATCCATGGTACTGGGTGCTCTCAGGCCTGCCTGTGTTCTCTTTAAGGCAAAGCAGAACCTGCAATTAGTGTTTCCAGAAGGTGTGAAATGGAGCTGGAGCAAAAGCAGGCTTGGTGTTGCTCTGGCCTAGGCCTGGTCCTTGCAGCCTTCGCACCTGTGCTGGAACGTGAATTGCTACTCTGTGCTGGTGCCCCTCACCCCTTCACACACTGTTTTCATTAGTGTGTGCTCTTTGGTTAAGGACTGTTCTCACATCCAGCTGAACAAACACTTTCCASTGCAAGTAAAATCCAGCTTGGTGCTAATAGGAGTCTCCTCTCACCTTCCTCCCTCCCTTCTACCACCTTTTCTGCAGCTGGCAGACAAAAAAGTGTCGCTATTACCTGACTTRTTATTGGCACGGGACTGTAATTTATGACATATGCTTGGTAAAGTGCTATGCTGGAAACATTTATGGCCCTCTTCAAGTCATGTGGGGTGGTGGAGAGGGCAATGGCTGTGGAGGGGAAGCCACTTGTTCCATTCTTGCAAAATACTGCCCAGTCTGAAAGTTTCCTCTACATTCTGACAGCAGCACTATGGGCAGCGGGCTTAGTGCCCTGCCAATGCTGGAGTGGGTTGAGACATCCACACCTGCCCAGARCACCTGCAAGGTTTTTTCTGTCTTTCAGAAACACAGTTTCTCCCATTGGGCATTTATCAAAATCCCCATCTTTATTGCTTTTAGTCCTGTACAATCTTACCCCTCAGGCAAGATCTCAGACCCTGCCTTCCTCATGTTCTGCATACAAGCGGCACCTCCTCTTTTGTGCCCAGGCTTCAAGGCCCTTTTCTCTTGTGGGAGGACCTGCAGAAACTGCACCATGTAAGGCAGGACAAGCACAGGAGCTGTGAATTACTCCTCCAAAAGGCAGGTGTTACAGTGGGACAGCTGCCCTCCAGCAACCAGGTTCATGCTCTGTCTGAARGAAATAACTTGATAATTTAGCTCTCCATTTGACCTGAAAATGTGCTGTGGARTTTCTTTGCTGGAAGGGGGCAAATGAATCGTCATTGCTGTAGGTGGGCTAGATATGAATAGCAATCTAAGGGGCAAGGAAAAGTCATTCCTGGCAGCAGCACTTTTCCAGTGATTGAAGAGAGATTTGTGAGAAATGGGACTTTATATCCCGGTCTCGAGATGAGTGGTATGGAAATTTGGCAGGGGAAGAAGTTTTTGACACTGGGCTATTTGCTGATTACTGAAAAGTTAATGATGGCTGTTGAGCTTCTCTCAGRAGAACATAATCGTTCATCTTTCAAAGGTATTTGGAGCTTGGCTGTCTGCCCTGTCCACTTGTCACAATTCAAAGGATGGGAGCAGAGATCATCCAAATAATTTCCCAGCTTTAGGAGAGCATTTTCCCTGAAGCTGCTCAGTTAGAATGAGCATTTGCTTGGCCTGCAGTAAGCCAGACTTCCCCTGGCCCTCTGCTTCCCCTCTTCTCTGTGTGGAAGGATCACGTGGCAGTTTGTCCTCTTTCTTTGGTTTAGGCTTTGCCAGCTGCTGGGTGAGAAGCAGATCTCTGCAGCCTTCTGACTCAACAGTGCCATGTGTGCATCCATATACTGGAGCTAAAGGAGATGTTCTGGCTGGGGTTAAGTCCTGGATGCTCTCTGCTAATTGCTATCTGAAGGTTTGAAAGATAAAGCCTTGGGAGCTGGATGACACAAGAAGTGCAAAGGCCAGGATGCCAAGCTGATGCTGCTTGCAGAGTCATCACCTCTAGCTCCTATTATTTCTGGACATCTTGTCCAAAGGGTCCCAAGGCTGAGGGTTTGATCTGGGAGAATGCCTTGACCTGGAATTGCTCCATTCTTGCTGTGGTTGGACAGAATGTGTGTTTTGGATGGCATTTTTTTCTCTAAACAGTAGCTGTATAGAAGTTYGCCATCTGGTGTAATTTTGTCCTCTGAGCTCCATATGTCCTGTGCAGAGTGAATCAGCTCATTTTGTCTTGAGCACTATTGCGTGGAGMAGATCACTCTAGAGCTGTTTCTTCTCACTGGAGTTTAGATGCTAAGATGCCAAATTGGGTGCTAAAATCAGAGGTGAAAACCACCCCTTTCACTTTTTGTGTGAGGGGGGTATTGTGGGAAACTTGCATCAAATG
The DNA here is from genome assembly GCF_030028575.1 of Malurus melanocephalus. Lineage (NCBI taxonomy): Eukaryota > Metazoa > Chordata > Aves > Passeriformes > Maluridae > Malurus > Malurus melanocephalus. The sequence continues at coordinate 231,670 of NW_026623886.1, read as the reverse complement.
TGGGGTCTGAGCCACCTTTTGGCCTTGTTCCATTGRCTGAGTTCCAGACACCCCATGCCCAGGTCAAATCTCTATCTGGATCCTAGAAAGAGTCCTTTCTCAGATGGTGAGAAACAGATGGGTGGTGCTTGATTCTGCTGAAAACAGGGAATAACCACAATCTTGAAAGGTTTCCCAGTGTCCTGCAGTGTGAAAGCTGTTTAGCTGACAATAAAACCTCTGCTGAGTGTGAGATTATTCAATGGGAAAAGGTGGGTGAAATGACAAAAAATGGCAACCTATCTTAAGAGAGTTCACTGTATGTGCACCTGATAAAAATCATAACATGGGATCAGCTTTCTTCTCTGCTTGCTTGGCTTTTGGCATGTGTAACCAAGCTCTGGCAGGCAGGGCAAATTTCCTTCTCCCCGGGGTCGTTAAAAAAGACCATTTCCCCATTTAAAGAGTGGGAGGGAGGTGGGGATGGAAAGGGGAGCTGAGCCAGGCAGCTGGCGAGCCCTGCCCATGCTGCTGCACGAGTTCACAGAGCCATAGCTCTCCCACCCCCACCACTCTTCACAGCATTAGGCATGTGGGATTGAGGGGGGCTGGATGGGTATGAAAGCAAACACACATCTGGAAGTTCCTCCAGTTAATTGGGCAATTATTCATACCACTCTTGCTGGAAGCAGCCTGCTACTGCTGAGCCAAAACCAACAACAACAGACTGTGGGCGTACTCCATCCCTGCTTGGAATGGGGATGCTTGTGTGGCAAGGTGGGGTGGTTGAGGGCGAGTTASGCATGGACCCACTACTCCTGGGCTGCTCTGTTCAGCTGTAGAGGTGGGTGGGGAAGCTCTGTAGAGGTGGAYGTGGTGAGTTGCTGGGGAAGCACTTGCTTCACAGTGCATGTGAGCCCCAAGTAGGGAGGGGGAAGCTGCTGCTCTGGAGCAGCATGAGAACCCAAGTCAACCTGTGTTGGGTTTTATTAGGARCTTGGCAGGCTGTGGTGTTGGTGAAGGTAGTCCAGGCCTAGCTGTGTTCTGTAGCACTTTACTCCTCGTAAATAGTGGATTCACTGCCATTTCTGCCCAGCTCCCACCTGAGTGAGGCTCTGGCAGCCCATGTTCACCTTTTCCATCCCTCTTCCTTTGCCCTCCTCACATCCCTGGTTCCTTATTAGTCTGACAGCARTATCACTGCATGTTCCCACCCCCTGCCTGTTTTCTGATACCAATGCTGTGCAGATGAAGTTCTGAGGGAATGCAGAGCTGGCTGGCCTTGTCTTTGGCAGTTCATTCCCCAGGATTTGCCTGTGAGATGGGAGCCGGGAGTGATCAACTCAGTCCGAGTGGCTTTCCCTACGACAGAGTTAACAGGCCTCAGCAGATCCTCAGGGAGCTGATGTTCAGGAGTATCCTGGACATCATCAGCCTTGAAGAGTTGTCTCTCCTCCTCATCTCTATATCTGGTGGGATATAGGGTTGTTCCTGAGGCTCAGTTCTGTGGGATTGTGTATCAGTATGACTAACCATATCTTGAAAGTGTTCCTCTGCATCTGTGGCTGACTGCTCTTTGAGTGTTTTGCCCTTCAGTCCTTGCTGCTGAAGCTCACAGGAAACCTACCCCTTCCAGCAGRATCTTTTGATTGATAAAAATAATCCCATTCTCTCAGACCATGCCTGCTGCACAAGCTGGGGGGCTGTATTTGGCCCATCTGCTTTCTACTTTGCCTGAGAGTGCATCTCTGGCACTGGGAGTTATTGTGGCAGTCTCAGAAGAGCATGCTGTGCTGGTTTCCACCAGCATAATTGGAGCCAGCTCCAGCTAAGCCCAGCTGGCATGTGAAAGGAGAAGAATTCCCGTGGTTCCCTGTTTTCCTTGTCTTTTTCCCTCTGCCATGAGATGGGTCTTCTCCAAAAAATTTACTGCCATTAATTTGAGATTTTCCTTAGGATAACATAAATCAGAGAGTTTGGCTCCAGGACGAACGTGCAAACGTAAGCAAGGCTGGAGTGGGTCACGCCATGGAGCTGTTGAGTACATGATCCTCTCCACAGCATCACTGCAGTGAGTGCCGTAGGAAAGGTCTGGAAACAATGCATGCATGGCATGTGTTGTCCTGCCTCTTCTCTGACTGTCCATGGATGTGGTGAAAGGTTTATCTAGTGGGTGATCAGCAAATATTTTGTATCTTTGTCCATTTTTGAAGTGCCTTAGATGGTGCTAACTCAGAAAGGCTTGRGTATGTAAAGTTCTCTGCAAGAGCTTTAGTAGTGGTCTCAAAAGTTCTGTGAGGACATCTCACTGTGAAGAAATATTGGAAACAGGGGAGCATGATTCCTGGTTTTACAGGAGGGAGTGAAGAATTTAAATGAATTATCCAAAATTTCAGTGGGAATCCTTAACAGAGTGTCATGTTGAAACCAGATTCTCAGACTCCTGTGAGTGTTCAGCTTTCCTCTTTGATAATCACCCACACAGAGATCTAAGTTAGGATTGGAACATATTCTTGAGCCAATGCAGAAATAAATCTRACTGAAGGGAAAGCCTTCCTTCCTGTCCAGCTGGATGACTGTACTGTAGAAGGAGGACATTGCCAGGTGGAGAGGTCAACCTATGAAACCTGCTTTGTCAAGGGTTAGGAAATGGAAACATTACTGAGGGTCCAGCTGARGAAATATGATGCTGAAGGTGTTCAGAAAATCAATATTTGTGGTGAACAGCAGTTTCAGGGAACAGGAGAGATTTTGGGACAGGATCTTCTGTTCAGCCATAAGGGAGAGGGTAGAGCCGGCAGCCATGTGGAAGGGATGGGAAGGGTAGAAGGGTGTATGGAGCTGGGCACTGAAATGGAACAGATGAGATACAAGCACTGAGGGACAGCTCTCGCTGTCACTGAAGGGAATGGACCGACTCCCATTGACGTCAGTGAGGGCTGAACAGGGACCCTTGCAAGAAATATATTGAACACAGACAAATCCAGTAAAGTCAAAACAGATGATGTAGGCCACTTAATGCAGTCACAGGGAGCTGATTGTGAAACCTCTTAACAAGGCAGTCCTGTCAAGCAGCCATTCAAGCCCAGTTGGCTCCAGCCTAGAAGAGGAACATGGGAGGCTGTGGACCTGGAGGAAGCATACCCAAGATGGAAGGCTGAAGTGGCATGGGATGGGTTAGGGTTAGGGCTAGCACCTCACTGTGCTTCATAACTCCACTAGTCAGTCACCTTGTTTGTGTGACCTTCTTAGCTACCTTACCACATCCCAGGTGCTTTTCTTTGAGCTTTTCCTGTCACACCGATGGAGCTGTTCTGAAGCTGGAGGTGTGGACAGACTGAACAAGTTGTCACAAAGGAATACACTGCTGTACCTCAGCTGGCAGTGGGGGGCAGCTGTGTGTGCACAGACTAATCCATGGCACATGCAAGTGAATTCGAGTTAGCCAATGTGACAGAACTGCACTAAGCTGGCTGAAGTGACCTTATTTGCACAGACTAAGCAAATGCACATGGACTGTAACGCTGACACGCAGTAASCGGTTACCGCGTGATAGCCGGTTCCTGTGTCTGCTCTCAGCCTCTGACTCATCGCCCCAAACTTTTCCCTTGATGTGTTTCTCAGTCCCTTGTTCCAGGTTCCCAGTGCCTGGTTTCCTCTGCGTCAGGGATATCTGTGATTCTACCACAGCCCGTTGTCTGCCCWGAGAGTAGTTTTGCCAACTCTCCTGTTTAGTCAGTAGAGTCTCAATGATCTCCTCCAGGTTCAGGTTCTCCTAGTCCTCTTCTAAGGGTACTCAGTGAGCCAGTTCCCTGTGGGGAGCCTGGTCACAGCAGGTGCCTGAAAGGGTGCCTCTCCACCATCTTTTCTTGTGTTCCCCACTTGGAGAAAGTAGTGAGTCAAGACATGGCTCTACCCTTATAGAGCAAGAAGATGTGGAGCACCCTAGTGAGGTCAGTGAGATCTCGGCAGTATCTTCTCTCTGGCACAGTGGGAATTTAGAAAAGGTGATGGAGTTGAAAGGAGAGGGCAGAATGAAGTTACTAGTGTGGAATATGAAGCTGAAAATAGAAGGGGTTGAGTTTCTGGGTGCTCCTGAGGATGTCTTATCCTTGAACAAGCCCCGATTCAGACTTCAGTGAAGCCACACTTACTCTACACCATGTTGAAACAGAATTCAGTCCAGAAAGATGCATTTCCCCTAAACCTGCAGTTGCACATCCTACCTGTGGTGAGACAGAAGGGACAGATCTAAATCAACTGATTTGTAGGCGGAAAATTGAAAGGAATGGGGAGGAGAGTGCAGGAGTGGAGACAGGCAGGGGGCATTGTTGCTCTTAAAATGGTCTTATGCTGTAAGCACAGCTTGGATYTTTTGGGAAGAGTGGAATTTCACTTTTGATTCCCCAAGGATAGACTGGACTGAAACTTTGCCTTCCTTTTCATCCTTGATTTACTGAAATAGCAGCATCTTGTACAAGGACCAGCTTCCTTGATGTAAGAGTAATGTTTGGTGGGGCATCCAAGGGTAGACATGGTGACAGGTGGTAGACACAGGGACAAGTTACCTACAGTGGGCATTGAGGCATTGCCTGAGCTTTCAGGAATGGAATGAGCAAAGCCAAAGTGCTGGGGCCAGCAGACATGAAAGACACCAAGAGAGGCTTCTTTCAAGTATGCCAGATGCAAAAGGAAGGTATGAAGTAGCGTGGACTTGCTGTTTCCTGGGGCAGAAGGCAGAGAAGCAAAGGGTATGAAAAAGGCAGATATTCAATACTTTTTTGATACTGGCACCAATAATGTTTAATGTCTTTTTTAWCCTCTGAGTGCACTCTCAGTGAGATTAGGGACAACCAGTTGATATCCCRGAGGACATAGCTGCTAGTCAGAAGGTAGTTCACAAGCTRTCCTCTCTTCTGTGCTGACAGGACTGATGGCCTAGCTTTTCTCTGCAGCCTRCACTGCTTGTTTGCTTCTTGTTTCYATTTCAGGCATCCCTCTTTTCCTTGAACATGGTGGAAACAAGCATTCCTTCTCCAAGTAGGTAGCTGAAGGGACTGTGTTAGACTAGTCACATCTCAGCAAGTGAAATTTGCACCATGAGCCATAGTTTTCTGCTTTTGGGTTTCCCACAAGCATCACTACACATCATCCACAAGGATGGAATCACAGCATTGTCAACTGTAAGCTACTGYATCAGCCTAATGCACTTTGCTAAGGATTTCCCTCTGGGCTGTGAGGTGGAAAAGGGCTTGGATGTGAGAGAAGATGTGGGCTTGAATGAACCTTGCTCCAGRTCAGCTCTCCAGTCACGGTCTGGCAGAGAGCTGCATCCCTCCCCATGCAAACTGGCACATGGGGACTGTGTTCTTGGAGAAGAGCAACCAGAGCAGTTTGCCCTGTGTGGTGAGGCAAGGGTATTTCTGGAASCATACGGGAAAGCAGCAGCAACACCACCTGCTTAGCTGTGCCCAACTGTACAGCAGTATAGGCAATACTGTCTTCTGGACAGGATCTGGGACAGCCTCCCCCATTAGTGTTCCTACTTTTCCTTATTCATGGGCATATCATGAAGTGAGGTGTTATTATTTCTAAGATTGATTTTTCWCTCTCCCTTGTCTTTTTATAGTGAACACTGCTCCTCTCCATGTTCCATGACTCTTCACCTCCCCTGGATATCTGTATGGGGATGTTTATTGACATGACAGCATGCAGTAGTCAGCGCTGCCAAAGTCAATGTGTCCCGTGTCTGTTGATGGTAGGCTGGGCCTTGTCAGCTTTGTATCTCCTGAGAGATACCAAGGCTGTTTGTTGACTTTGCCTTTGGCTGGTGTTAGCTAAACAGTGAACTTGTATTATTTTTGTGCTTCTTCCTATGACCAGCTTAAGCACTGTAGTGGGCACATCAGTCACTGACATCAATTGTTTCCCTGGGATTTTGTTCTGAGTCTTTGGTGAATCTGGGAGAAAAAACATCATTATCTTTAAAACTCATCTGAAAGGGTGAGAAAATCATGACCCTTATGCTGCTCTGAGGCCTGGCCATGGTTGATGCTGCCTGACATTTTTGGGTGCTGGTCTCGCAAGATGGGTAACTGCTTCTGCCCATCAGGTACAGGTGTGCTTGGTCATTCTGTTTATCAACATTAAATTCACTATTTTATGGTGGTGACATTCTCAGTGCAAAACCAGAGACAGCAAGCCTGGGCAGCCAGCTCAAGGAAATCATAMCTTCCAGGGCTTTCTTTTTGCTGGTGGATCCTCTGGTGTTCTGGGAAATGTGAGTCCTGCCTAAAGTTTCTGCATGAGGAGGTGTTTGGGGAAGGYTTGTTTACTCTTTTCTGGTGTCCGATAGAAGTTGGGAACTCACAGCAGCTTTCTGTATGGGCTCTTCCTATGCAGCTGGTAAAGAGAGGGATCTCATGTCACAGGTTGAGTCAGACCATTGGCTTCTTGATGCCTTGGTCTGATTTGGGTGAAATTTGCTGATGGGTTCTSAGCTGTTGGGGATGGATGAACAAACACAAACAGCATGATTGCCGAAGTTTTATTTCGATTGGAAACCAGGCTGAAGGAGATTGGTTTCTGTTCACTATAGGATTGCTTGTGACCAAAAACATTGCAAAAGTCATGCTTCCTGATTCCTGCATGGGATCTTTAGTTGGTGTAAACTCATTCTATGTCTTTGGAACCAGCTGGCAAATGCTAGTAYGCAGCAGCTGGCGTGAAGTGGCAGATCCTGCTGCACTGGGGTTTCAAAGAACAGGCAACCAGAGAAGAAAACTAGGTGTAGAAATGCTTGATCTTGGAATTCTGCCAAGAGAGAGCAARACCCACTGACACAATGCGGACACAGAAGTGAGACCAATTATGTTCCCAGGTGCTGGGACCTTTCAAAGTGAGTATGCTGACCCTGAAGGGGTGGGCTTGCTCCAGACAGGTCCTTCGCACTGGACTTCAATGAGCAGGAGGATGAAGATGCTGGGAGAAGTGACCCAAATAGTTTTTGGTCTGATTTTATTCACAGTAATGAGTAATGGGACTTTTGTTTGTGGCACAAAAGTAAAAGTTGGGGGCCAGTCTCCCTCTGCAGCACATCAGAATAAAAGAATATTAAAAACTCCTGAGYTGGAAGGAACCTACAAGGATCATCAAGTCCAGCTCCTGGCCCTGCACAGGACAACCTCAAGAATCCTACCACATCCCTAAGAGCCTCGTCCAAACATTTCTTGAACTCTGACAAGCTTGGRAACATGATCACTGCCCTGGGGAGCCTGTTCCAGTGCCCGACCACCCTGTGGGTGAAAAACCTYTTCCTATTATTTGATCTAAACCTCCCTTGACACAGCTCCGTGTTCTTCACCATGCTTTTGGTTCTTCACCATGCATCCATAAATTATGCCTAATCTGCAGGATTAGAGCATGTTGCAGTTTCCTTCCAGGCTCTATGTCCATCTTTCCTTCTCACAAAACTCAGCAAGGGAGARGGCAGGTCAAAGAGTCTGCAGCTGGTGTGAGCGATGGTTTAGCACAAAGAACGTATTCTGAACCACAAAAATTGTGAGTGGAATTGCTGCTCCGGTGTGATTCAARGCTTTGTAAGAAGAACAGAAGAGATAAGGAGAACCAAGCAAACTACCCTTGGAAATATAAACAGAACAATACAAAGTGAGTTACTGTTGAGTTAGGAAGAACAACTGCTGAGAGCAGCAAAGGTGTTTTTAAGACAGAGAACTGCAAACATTTTAAAAAGGAGCCAGCATAAAGAGAGCACGAGCAACTGGGCAGGCTGTGACCTCCTCTGAGCCTGAAGGAGGAGCCTGGTAGAGCTCCCCAGTATGTAATCTCCACATTCCTGATGCTCTGCAAACATCTGCCCAGCACCCTGATGTCTTGCTAAAGGCAGTGCATAGCACAGTTTAGGGCTGTATGTAAGTGCAGGACAGTGCCTGAGAGCTCAGCTCCTGCTGCCTGGACTGACTGACTTTGGCAYCGAGTGGGAGAGATGACTGTGTTATCCTCCTGCTGTGGAGTTGTGATTTGATTTGATTCCCACAAAATGCTGATGCTGAAATGTATTTCTGGGTCCCGCTGTTTAGGTACAGTTGCTTTTTCTCTAGATAATCTCATAGTTCTCAGTCCTTATCACAGAACCTCTCAGAGGCAGCAAAGATGAAGAGCTGAAAGACCTTATTTTTACATTACAAGAAAGAATCTTTCTGGCTCCTTGTTTTCTGTCATGGCCAATCACACTACTAGTCTCCCTTTCCCACTTCTTCTCATGGTACTCAGTGAAATTCTTGAGGTTGTTCTGTGGAGGGTCAAGAGTGGACTTGATGATCCTTCTGGGTCCCTTTCCAATTCACGATATTCTATGGTTCTTACTTTTTCACCCCTCTGTAGCCATCCATTGCCCTTCAGCCCCATCCTTCATCTCTCTCCTGCAGCCTGCCTGGTGCTGTGATGCCATGACAGCAGATATGCTGCCAGGGATAGATGGAAATGGTTCCTGCCATGCCAGTGCTGTCTGTGAGCGGTCTGGCTCTTTGTGCTGTTCCTGGCATGAGTGTCTGCATGTCAGCTCTGTGCATTGTGGTCATGCAGCTGTTTGTGGAGCCAACACATGGCACAGTATTCCATGCATTTCCTACTGCTTTCAGTACTCATGTGGTCATGGATGGCAGCTGGCAGCAATGTTCCAAGCAACAGTAACACAAGGGAACATGTCTTGTGGTGGTTGCCCCTGGACATGTCAAAATAGCCTGGCCCTGGAGCCATATGTTTTCCATGTGTGTCTCCCTTCTCCCTGAGTGGGTTGTACAAGCTGACCTCTGGAGGTCCCTTCCAGCCTCAAYCATTCCATGCCGTAAGAAATCCCCCTCTGCTGGGGTGGATATTCCAGTACCAAGGTGCCATGGCACCTGAGATCTGTATCTGTGGGGTGATGCTCCCCTGCTGGGGCAGGTAGTCTTGTATTCMGACTTGAACAGGAGAAGTGCAGAGAGCCTTTAGCAGGAAAATCAGATCAGGGAGCTGGGTACTCAAGTGATAAATTGCTGGGGTGTATAGATGTGTGTCCTGTAGCCCTGTGCAGGAGCTCTCATGGAGACCAGGAATGCTTTAGAAACAAATAGACAGTAAAGATGTGCCTAGGGTCCATGGAGCACCATCTCAAGCAACCAAATGTTTGCTTTACTAATGCTGCTCCTGGGAGCCCTGCTGCCTGAGATGATAGTGTGTGTCTGTTATTACAGGCAGGATGAAACACCCAGACACTATAAGGTTTTTCTTCAGAACCAGCCTGAAAATCTTTCTTGGAGGCTGTGTGTWCAGCAGTCTGCTATAGCAAAAACTATCCATATATAAAGCCATTTTGCAGGACAGTTGGAAAGAGAGATGCTAAGGTCAGTTGCAGGTTCCYCCTCTGAAAGCAGTGTCCCAGCTGTGGGGGTCCACACTGTATTGCACCAGAGAGGTTCATGGTATTCATCAGGATSCTTGCACACCTTGCCTCCATCTAGGGCCACTGTCATGACTTGACCTCAGCTTCAGCAGGTCTTCTGCTTCCCTTCCCTGAGGACATGCATGAGCTGGCTTCTACATCCCCTGCAGCTGCTCTGAAATGGGTAGGGGAAGATGTTGACTAGTGGCATACGAGGTTCACTGGGTGGCTCCTTCCCACCCTCCAGAAAACGCCACTGAGACTGGGTGTTCTGGTGCATGGACAAACTTCTACAGCAAGTAGCAATGTGATGCTGGAGGCCTCCCATGTGATTTCAGGGCAGACCAGGGTGTGCATGTCCAACAGAGGCCCCCTTGGCACTGAGCCTGCTTCAGGCCAGCTCTTTGAGTATGCACACTTGCAGGGGCATCCCAGCAAGGGGAAGGACTGGATTCATGTGCTTTGCAAACCCTTTCTGCTTGTGGCTAAGGGCAGCTAGGACTGAAATAGAAGGACAGCACCATTTTGCCATGTGGCACYCCAAGTTCATGCTACATCAGGACCTGACCCTGCCTGGGATCTCTGCCTGCAGGCAGAGGTTTCCTGTGGTCACAGCAGCTCTGCTCTGTCTCAGACACAGCCGCCTGTGAGCAGGCCCCATGCAGGCTCCATCAACACCTCCTGCACTGGGGTGCGTCTGCCTGGAGCCGGGCCTGCCCAGGGGAGCTGGCGTGGGACAAGCACACACAGCCAGGGGTTGTCTGCAGCCCCTGTTTGCTGCCATTCCTGTCATGGTTTCCTTGCTTTGCTCCCACTGCCATATCCCTGTTTTGCGAAACACTGACTGCCTTACACCAATGAGACCAGCCAAGCAGCAAAGGTTTTCTGTTTGGCCACGCAGGGCTCCAGCTTGCCCTGTGCTCACACATGGCATTATGAATAGGGCAGGCGTCAAGACACAAAGATCTAAGGATGGGGCAAACACTAGGAAGAAATAGGATTGTCCCAGAACAGAGGAAAGCAAAAAAGGTTACAGAGAAAAAAATGAGGCGCTGCTYCAGAGAAGCCTCCTGCTGAGCTCTGAAACCTGGTGCTCCATAGGCCAAGTTCTTGGCCACTGCACAGATGTGGGCACTGAACTGCTCAGGGGCAACATGATGTGGCTGCCACAGACCTGCACCCACACTTGGAGACCTGCACCTCTTGAAAATGCTCCTGCTGAGCTCCCKGAGACCCTCACAGCACACCTGGCCAGTGCTGGTTGGGGCAGCCACAGAGACACACCCTGGCACAGGAGCAGGGGCCTCAAGAGGGAGCAGCATCCCAGCCACAGTGCTGCTGGCAGTGGAGCCTGGCAGGGAATTATGGATTAATATGGAACTGATCTGAGATGAAACACTTTGGATCAGGACCACAACCAAAAATATTTCGAGTCGGATCAAACTGATCCARACAAATCTGTTTGTTTCCTGCTTTCCCAGCAGACAGTCAGTCTTAAAGGTCACAGAGCTGAGAAGTGTGGCTGGCACAAGTGGATTTTCCTTTAGGAAAATTACAAAGGCAGAAAATTCTTAACCAGCTTTGCCCTAAGGGCAAAGAAGGGGGTGRTTCACCTCTCTCAATTTAAGGCCTCTTTGTGAGGAGTTGGGACTGGGAGCCCTGGAATACAAAGAATTTGGCATCTCTAGCCAGCACTGAGGTCCCATCTTCCCAGGGGACAAGGCCAGCAGGAGTGATGGCTGGTCTCCTGCATATTCCTGCATGCTGAGTGGTGGCTGAGACTCCTCAAAGCAGCCCTCCGAACTGCTGACTTTTGGGAAGTGGGAGCCTTTCCAAGCCTTGGGGACTGTCGACATGGGGTGAAGGTATGCAGGCAGGTTTAGGCAGACTTATCCCTTTTGACAGCTGCCCTTTTGATAACTCCCCATATTGTTAGCCAGCATCAGCCAGTGACTCAGAGATGGAAATGTGGGTCCTCATTCTCTCTCAAAAGTAGGGCCCTGATACTCTGATCCACATCCCTGCAAGCCGAGTGCAGGTTCCTCTGGTTCAATCTGAGGGCTCCCAGCTCTGTGCTGTGAACTCACGTTGGCGACTGGCTGATCCCTGAGGTGATCTCACCCGCACAGGTGGGATGGCCCTGGGGGCTGTGCAGCCTTGGGAGCGCGCAGTGTGGTGCTGGCTGCCGGTGAGGCACGCTGCTCCCTGTGCGGCCAGCTGCGGCTTCCTGCGGCCCCCAGCCCAGTTCCTGTGGGAGCCCAGCTCTCCCAGGCAGCTGTGCTGAGGSAGTGGGCCTAGGACATCCGCTTGGCAGCCAGGGATGCTGTGATAGAGAAGCAGTGCAGAGGCCAGACGTGTGTGCATGCAGCTGTATGCAGGTAGAGCTGCGTGGAGGAGCACACCAGGGTACTGTGTCCCTTGTCTCCACTGCCATCCCATGTCTAACTGAATCTAAACTAAGAACTTGCCTTCCAATCTGGCAATGTCACTTTAATTCACAGAGCACTTTTAAGATGCTCAGATGTATTTGGCAACTGTGGTCTGTTTTTATTAGYAAAATGATAGCATATGATATCAAAAAGTCTGTTTTCATTGCCCTTGTTGAAAGAGATATTAAATGCAAATCCATTTAGAGAAGTGAAYTGGATTTATAAACTTCCTTTTGCTGTAGCTATTAAACAGGTGACAAGCCAGGACCTTGGACTTTCTCTTCTTTTCTGGTTTTGGAGCTGGGTTCGGGATCAGGAGCAGCAACAGAAGGTGCTCTGACCCTGCCCACTGCCCACTCAGGCAGGCAARTAGAGCTGCCTGTCCAGTGCACGCTCAACGCCGCCTTTGCTGGAGCCAGCCAGGAGTGGAAGGGACRGACTATTCAGTTCGGGAGTGGACTGCTGGAGGTGGCTCCCGTGGAGCTCTGGGAGGACCCCTGTGCCTTCACTGGGCTCTGCTGTGACAAGGCTGTGCCAGAGCTGCCTGCACTGGCAATGGGCTTGGCTGCCATGGTCTGCAGAATGCCCTCACTGGCCCTGGGGCTGATGTGTCCAGGGCCACAGCATAGTCTGGGGCAGAGCAGAGCAGACCCTGAACCTCTGCAGCCCTGGGGACAGAGCTGGACAGAGTTGAGACCTTTGTTTTTCCCTTTGGCAGGTCCCTCCCTGTCCTGTTTSCCCCTGAGACCCTGGTAGCTGCATTCTCTGTGAAAGATACATGTGTTGTGGTGCATATGTTTTCCTCTCTCTGTCTCTGTGGCTGTCGTTGTGTGCTGTGGAGATTCTGGTGCCTGGCTGTGCACCCAAGCCACCCCTGTGCCCTGCAGAGGGAGCAGTGCCCTCATGGCAAGGCTGCACATAGTGAAGGTGATGGCCAGAGTGCACCRAGCCTGGTCTCCAAGTTAAAACTCTTGCTGATCTCCACACCTGACTTGTCTCTTCCTGTCACAATTTTCTCTTTCGGAAAATGAAGAATTTGTTCATGGACTGACCCTTGTTCTCCAAACAATCGCAATGCTTCCYACTGCACTTCCCAACCTGGCCTGGCACACCCATCCACATTCCTGACCAGTTCCTGCTTTTTTTACCTTCACTTCATCCCCTCACAACACCCCAGAAGCCACTCTTCTGGAAGTCCTTCCAGAAGTTCTGGTGATGCCTACCACAAACCCGTGATAGATGTGATTGCCCAGCGCAGTGCCATGGGAACAGCACCCTGCAGGTCTGTGGGTGCAGCTCCCCAGGTGCTGAGCATCTGTCCTAGTGCAAGCCCAGAAGATGCAGAGCTTGTGCAGCTATTAGGGGCACTGAGTCATCGTGATGGTCCAGAACATTTTTAGTTTTATTTCTAGCATCAAGTCTTTTTCCAAAGGATCTGAAGTCCTGGGGACACTGCTGCTGGGTCTGACTTGAGTCTTTCCAACTGGCACCGGGGAGGAGGGTGATGGAAACCCATGTGACCTGGCCCAATGGAGGGTTTGAGGCTGTCTGAGACCAAGGTGGGCTCCAAGGATGTAGGGAAGGYAGAAGGGGACACAAAGGAGAGAGGGAGTAAACCTCTTTGGTAACACTTGAGGTGTTGTGGGTGCTGTGCGTTTAGCAGGCAGGCTGGGTACTGTGCAGGTTGTCAGCCCATATTACCTTGGGCCTGTTAGCAGGGATATCCTGGTCCTCAGGGTCCTGAGGGAGTGAGAGCAGCCCCTTTCCAACACCCTGTGCCCTTGCTGCCTGTCCTGCAGCCAGCCAGGTACATCCTCCAGTGCCTCAGGAGCAGCAGCTGTCCTGGCTGGCACTTCCCAGCTAGAAACACAGGCAGAGGGAAGTGATTCAAAGCCGTCCAGTGAATCAGTGGTTGAGCTGGGAATAAAGCACAAGGCTTATGCTCCAACCACTCACTCAGCCAGCTTCTCCAGGGAGGTTGGATGCATTCAAGGGGACTTCGCCTGCTAAAGCAGTTTCGAAAGAATCATGGCTGCAGACATAACCCAGCAGATGCTCTGCTCCAAGCTGCACTTGCAAGACYGATTGCTTAGAAAATGATAATGAGCCAAAGGGACGAGGCAGCTGCTCCCTGGGTCAGAGCACAAGGGTCTGTTCAGGGGAGAGGGTGGTGAGACTGAGACCCTGACTTCAGCCCTCATGCAGTCAGAGGCAGGGTGAGGTGCCCAGACAGTGCAGGGTCTAAGAGAACAGCCAGAGCAGCTTAATGATTTACAGCCCTTCGTATGCCAGCATTGCTGTGTATGCTTGGCCACGTGGCCTCTGGCAGGGCTGGCTGTAAGACAAGGGGAYGGCACAGTGCTCTCCAGCTCAGCCTGGCCTCCCTTCATCCCGTGGCCAGAGCTGGGTACTTCTGCTCTCACCTTGGGGTGSCTCCCCTCCCCAGCACCCAGAGGTGAGATCTGGCATCTGCCAGGACTGTCTGCTCTCCACCAACGGATGGCAGTTCCATCATCCTCTTCCTCCTGCTCCACTGCCTCACTAGGATTCAGCTTTTTGTCTCTGTTCTCAATGTGCAGGCCAAGTCAAGCTGTTTGTGAGTTGTTTCAGCCCTACYCTGTGCCAGCTGTGGTGGGATCTCACTGCCACCACAGGCTGGACCTCTGAGCTGTGCTGTGGCACAGCTGGCCCAGCCAAAGGTGGCTGTGGTGGCCAGAGGCATCAGTCCTGGAGAAAGGGCTGTTTGTTTACCCTGGGCTGTGGGAGCACTTGCCTGAGTCTGTGGGGCACAGGCCAAGCTGCAGTGTCTGGTGAGTGATTGGGACAGATGGAGTGTGCAARGCTTGGGAGCTGTGGTTTCTGCAGGTGGAAGAGGTGGTGCATAGCTTTGACAGTGTCTTGCAGAAGAAGTGGCCCCTGGGTTTGGAAAGGAGCCCCATCTCTCTGTGGTGCAGCTGGATGGCTTGTTTGGGTTTCCAGCAGCTGCTCTGGAGGTTGATCTCATGTTTGCTCTATGTCCTGCTTCCAACTGGTGGAGCAGTGGTGGGAGCCCAATGGCTCCTGTTGCTCTGGAGGTAGAAGAGTCCCCAGAGCTGCCACTGTCCTGGCTTGTTCCCAGCCCAGCAAACCCAGTGGCTGCAGCTTTGTGGATGTCCTGCCTGCTCTACCATCCCAGAGTCCACACAGGATAAGAGTGGCTGGCTGGTGATGCCACTTTGGCCCTAATCCTAGCCCATAACAATTCTGTGGCTGTCTGAAATAAGCTGCACATGCTCATTTCTCCCTTTCCTCAGGAAAAGCAAAGCACTGCCCATTGTCTGAGGCTACAGGGGCTGCTGGGGTGGAGACCTGGGGAGATGCTGWCACTGAGCTCTTTGTCTCCCAGCTGACTGGCCTGTACCTCCTCCTGGCCCAGTTGGGCTGTTTCCTGGACCATACTGGGGAGGTTCAGTGGAGGGGATGCTGCGGTACAAGGAGCTGTGAAGCTCTCAGAAGGGAACAGAGATCTGTCCTGTGAAGCTCTCAGAAGGGAACAGAGATCTGTCCTGTGAAGCTCTCAGAAGGGAACAGAGATTTGTCCTGATGCTGCCATTGTGCTGTCACCCTGCAGTAACCAGACAACAGTGCTAGCAGTGTCTTAACAGGTTGCCTGTGGCTGAGCACCCCAACCGGCCCCCCGACTCCCTCCAGCAGACACAGATGTGCCCAGTGCTGAGATGGTGAGATGTGGTGGAGGACAGGGATCAGCTTGTTGCTGCTCCCGTACCCAGGGAAATCTGCTGGGATGGCTGCAGAGACAGCACCCTTGGGGAGATGAGAGGATGAATGTCTGTGTCCTGTTTTGCACCTCTTTAACAAGGTATCCCCGCTGTGGGCTGCACCACTTCATTCTCTCCCCTGGAAGCATGAGGGGTTTGCTTACAGCCTTGCCAGACTGGAAGTGAGCTGGGAGGGCTCCTGCATGTCATGGTTAGCCTCAGGCTCAGCTGCCCTCTGACATAGTGGGAAAATAATTCCCATCTGGGCAAGCAGTAAGGGCCAGGCTATGTTCCCTCACCCTGTGTGCCCAGTGTTGGGATATTGTTACTGTCACTACTTGAATTGTRCCTTCTTTGGGAGCTGAGGCAGGGAAAGGGGAGGCTGGAGATATGCCTGTCCTTTGGTGCACGGTTGGAGGTGAGGTAAGGTGTCCCCAACCTATTAGTGCAACCCCTAACCCCATGACCAAATTCTTTCCATGCTCAAGAGCTGCAGTGAAGAACCAAGGAAGAGCAACCATGAAGCCCAGCTGGGTTGGGACATGTCCGGACGCCTCTTGGTGTTGGGTCTGGCACCTCCTGCCAGAGGTGCTGCTGTGGTGGGGTGGGGTGCACTARCGTCCCAGGATGAATTATCACCCTGCAGCTGCTGATGACAGCAAGATGGCATGGTTACGCTTCCCTGATAATCTCTTTATACCAATTTCATGCCTCAAATCTACCCRAGATCTGCCCTTTTTCTATGGGGAGAATAGCACGCGAGGGGCTCCTCCTCCACCCGCAGACCCTGGCCCACTGCCACTGCCTTCGGAGGCTGTGGCAAAGTCATGCCACACTTTAATTACATCAATTAATTCCTGAATACCAGCCTTACTATGGCATGGGGCAGGGCAGGGGGCCCGGGAGCCAGGAGCACAAATGGGCCATTGTATTGTTCTCCCATCTCATTGCCTGCCAGGTCCTGCTGGCCTGCCCCCATGCTCTGAAATGCTTCAGTATCCTTGTGGCCTGCCCCAGGCACTTGGCTCTAGCTATCCTCCAAACAGGATGCCCAGGGTCCTTTCTGAAGGCTCCTTGTGCCAGAAGAGAAAGAGCTGGGAGCTGTGGAAGTCAGGGAGGGTCAGGGGCCCAGGGAAATGGGTAGTGTTGTGTCCATCCCTGAGGTCACACCAGGAGTACCATGGTCCATAGGGACTTTTCCCAGGCTGTGAGGTTGTCTTTTGGCTGTGTCTCCATGAAGATGCTCAGGACAGCCAGAGGTTACATTGACATCACGGCTCCATGAGGTGTTGCTTTGCCCCAGTTGATGTCAGCTGCAATACCAGTGGCTGCTGAGCTGTCAGCTCCCTTAGGGCCATCCCACTGCACAGTGACTCAAGTATCTGGGAAGTTCCCATATGAGCTGGCTCTTATGCCTGTACTCCCTGCTCTCAGATCCTGTCCCATGCTGAGTCTTGATTTTCCCAAGGGASCGAAGCCTCTTTGATGCTCCCAGCGTGTGTGAGGCCTCCAGGGGCATGGGGGACAGCCAAAGAATCTGTGCTCATGCCTGTGACATAGAGTCTTCAGCCTGCTRTGAGCAGCCTGAGCAACTGAGGGTATTTCTTGCTGCTGGGATGATGGCATCATCCCAGCCCAGGGCCCCCTGTCCAGGAGGGATGTGCTGATGGGTGCTGGGCTTGATGAAGATGGGGAGAAAGGCACCTGAATGGTTGTTTGAGCTCCTGGGTGAAAATCCTGCAGCCACTGGAGCTGCTTTGCCATGGGGCTTGGGATATGCCCTGCACAGCCACTTGGGTGCCATCTGTCCTTTCCACCAGCAACYCCAGAGCATCTATCCAGAAACACTCTAGAAAATACTGGCTGGCCATTGCTATGCACCTTTCTTGTTCACTATCAGCTGTCAGAAGCATTCCTCTGATGGCTGCCCATCCCTGGGGTCTCCTGCCTGCTCTAGGATAAACTGGGCARGGAGAACCTTCAGCCTCCTGTCACTTGGCACCCAGGATTTCAAGTTACTCTCACCCCTTTCTCCTCTCCCCGGAGCTGAGGCCACATCTTGCTCAGGTCGCTCTTTTTCTCTGATACTTTATCCCCAGTGATTGGAAGGCTTTCAGCAGCAAGCTGGGGCCATTCAGGGGCAAGATGGGCAGAGCTGCCCATTGAGTACTGGATCCTGGCCCCAAGCAGGGCAAAGTGGGCAGAATTGCCTGTTGGCTACTGGATCCTGGCCCCAAGCAGGGGAGGGTGAGCAGAGCTGCCCACTGGGTGCTGTTTTGGCTGCTCTGCCAAGGCCTTGGCTGCTGGAGTCTCTGCTCCCAGCAGGAACATTTGGACGAGGCAGTTCGATTCAGCTCATTGTCACACAATCTGTGGGAGCATTTTTGGGAGGGTTTTCACTCATCTGCTCACGTTTCACAGCCATGGGTCCTCCCACCCCAGTGGGGGCTTAGGCTTTTGTTGCACCCCACCACCAGCCCTGTGGTGCTACTGTGCTCATGCCCTGGTCTTGCTCAAAGAGCGAGATGGTGAATGATTAATGGGTCTGGGAAAGTCAAATGGCCTTTGCGTGGATTGCATGCAGCTGGAGCAGAGAGGAGGGAGAGAAAGGAAGGAAAAGAGAGAGGAAAAAAAAGGAAAAGAAGTGAAAAATGGACGGGGAAAAGAAAAGAAGAAAAAGAAAAA
>NW_026623886.1:208465-213221 GCF_030028575.1 Malurus melanocephalus | reverse complement strand
AAAAAAAAGAGGGAAAAATGCAATAGTGATCAAAGTACCATGTGGAAGCAGCCCAGGCCTGTGTGGTGCTTTTGGCTGGGAGCACTTGCCAATGGATAGTATGCCTGCAGGGCTGTCTGGAGGAGAAAGCCAGGCTACACTCCTGCCTTTACATCCTGGGTTCTGCATGGATGAAGCCTTTGGGATCGAAAACGGGCAGAGGGTGGAGCACCTTTCCTGTGGRGAGAAACTGGGAGGTTTTGGGGTTGTTCTGCCTGGAGAACAGAAAGCTCTGGACTCAYCTTAGACTCCTTCCCAGTGCCTAAATGGTTCTTGCAAGAAAGATGGGACAAACATTTTACCAGAGTCTTACTGGTAGGACAAAGCAGGATGGCTTTAAATTAAAAGTGGGGAGATTTAGATTAGATGTGAAAGGAWTGAGAAGGGAGTGTCTTTACAAACAGACTGACTCTGGGGGTAAGATAAGACTGGTACTGGGAGCTAGAAGGAAACAATGGGAAGGATTTCCATAGGAATTCCTTTGATTGACTTATCCCAGACTATGTTAATAGACTATAAGAGCAGAGACACAGAGATGTATACTGAAAGGGGGCAATGTATGATGGAAGGGGGGGTTTCATCAGGCGTTTCAAGGAGCCTGTACCTCTCA
Source organism: Malurus melanocephalus (assembly GCF_030028575.1). Classification (NCBI taxonomy): domain Eukaryota; kingdom Metazoa; phylum Chordata; class Aves; order Passeriformes; family Maluridae; genus Malurus; species Malurus melanocephalus. The sequence goes on along the minus strand of NW_026623886.1, from coordinate 212,572 downwards.
AGTACCTCAGCCAATGGGGAAAGAGAGAGGGAACTGTGGCTGGGAAATTAGGATAAAAAGAGGCTGCATCCCCTATGAATTTGAGMGACYCSATGGGAAATGCCCATGACCTCTCCCTTTATTCATGAATAAAGTTGCGGGACTCCTGTGTCTCCTTTTTGGACATAAATCTCTGGTGCTTGTGGATTAGTTTTCCTGACAAAACGGGGGCTCGGTCCGGGATTCTTCCACCGTCCGGGGGCTGCGGGCAGCAAGCGGATCTGAAGGCGCGCCTCACCCAGTTTTGAGTTCAGCTCCCCTTGGTGGCGGCCRCRCCGGGCGATTGATTGGGTTCCCGAGACTGTCCAGGARACAGACGAGTGGCRGACCAGGGGGGTCTGTGAAGAGTCCGCAGGGAAAGAGAACTGAAAATCTCACCGGTGAGTAAAAKGGGAACTTCGGGGAATAAACCTGGGAGGGCACCCAAGGAGGRTWGCACAGGTAAAACAGGGCACCCAAGGAGGGTAGCACAGATAAACCTGGGAGGGTACCCATGGAAGGTTGCAAAGGTAAAGCTGGGAAGGGACCCTGGTAAAAGGGATGACGATCCCAAAATATCTCTGAAGAGTCCCTTGGGAGAATATCGAGTTGGTTTGCATATTCTCCCAAGGACATGGACACCCAAGGGGGGCAATAAGGGAAAATTGAGAGGGGGTCTCAACAATCCATGCCCAGAGAGGGCAATAAGGGGAGTGCAGAGCAATGTGGTTAAGGCAAGGAGCGGCAGGACCTGGTGTGGAAGTGCTGGACCGGGAGTACAGGCCGGGGTCATGTGGGGAGGTGGGAGCTGGACCGGGGCTGTGGGTCAGCTGTGGGCTCAGTGCTGGGCAGTCCCTGACCCCACCGTCCCTGGGCAGGGGCAGCAGTGGCCTCAGTCTCCAGGAGGCTGCAGAACGCTCCGGCTGCCTATGGTGCTGCTGACCCTGTCCCCTGGGAATGCCGGGGGGAGGCTGCATTTGGACATTGTGAAAGAAATATCTGGGAAATGCAAATTTTGCGTGGAAAGATCAGGATTTTCTTTTAAGGATTTTTTTGAGTCACTGGAGAAACAAGTGATTTTGATCTGTGTGAGAAGGGGTAAGGAAAAGGTGATGGCAGAGTTATTACAACCCCGGAAAAATAAACTGCCGGATACAAAGGGGCACCTGAGAGAAAGGGGATGGAGTCAGCCACAAGGATGTGGCAAAGGCATTCCCTCCTTGGCAGGGGAGAGCAAACCCAAGCAGTGGTTGGGAAGGAATCAGTGTGCTGTCTGCGGGGCAGAGAGACACTGGAAGCGGGAATGTGAGCAGAAACAGCGGGATCCTCAGGAGGAGGAAATCCAGAGGATAATGGAGATGGATTGTCAGGGGATCCCATTATACCGGGGACCCACCACACAGGAACTCTTGATAACTTTTAAAGTGGGTCCGAATGGGGAGGAGTTGTGTTTCCTGGTAGACACGGGGTCCTCTCAATTCACTTTGAATTTTATTTTATTTTTGACAATTTTTGAAAATTGTCAAAAAGTTCTTTGATTATTCAAGGGGTGAGTGGAAAAGACGAATGGGTGTGCTTTATCCAACCACTATAGTATATGTGAGGGATAGGTTTGAAATGCATGAAATCCTGTTTGTTCCTAATTGTGATTGTAATTTACTGGGAAAGGATTTGATGGCTGAAGTGGGAATGCTAATTAATATTGTGAAAAATGATACAGAGGCTAACGYTAGGGTGTTTTGTGGGGTTCAAGTCCTTGAGGGGTTTGAGTCCCCTCTGTTGTTTTGAGGATTTCGAGTTCTCTCTGTGGTGTTTTGAGGGGTTCAATTCCTCTCTCTGGTGTTTTGTARGGTTAMAGTGGCCYTTGTGCTGTTGCATGAAAACGTTGAGTTCAAGTCTCAACWATAAGGAAAAGCAGGTTTTAGTCCTGCATGGTGTGCTGTGCATGTTTTTGAGCAGGGTTTGTTCAGGTGCTTTTGAATTTTTTGTAGGAATTTAAGTGTGCATGTATGCGAACTCCATGTGCGTGTGTGTGTGTGTGTGTGTGGGTGTGTGTGTGTGTGTGTGTGTGTTAATTTATGTTTCCCCGGAAAATAAAATCAGGGCGGGGATGCCCATGAAATAAAAGTAATTTGCTAAAATAGTGTTGGGACATAACTTTTAAGTGTCTGTTTGGTTCTAGTGTGTGCTATTGAGTATTGTTTTGGAGGTTCTTTTGTGTGAGTGTGCGGATGTGGCTGCACAGGGGCTGCCGTTCCAAGCAGCCAGGAGCACAGTTTTAGWAATGCAAATTGACACTACTAAAGGGAAAGGTATGGACAATGTCTGTCTCAACCCCAAGCTGTGCCTGCTTGCAAAGACGTTGCAAAATAGAAAACTTTCCAAACGGGGGAGGAGGAACTGGCAGAAATTCATGCCTCTCCCCACTCCAACATGTGTTGGGTGTATCCTCACGGACGCGAGAAGGAGCCACTCAAGCCGCAAAAGCAAGAAGGGGTAGYTGRGGAAGCTACTGTGAAGCTGCTTAATTTTCTTTCTAGAGGGGGGCTTGGAGTGTCTGGGGGGCGGCGCAGTTGGCAGAAAAAAAAAATTGGCACGCATTTTGGCTGGAGGCTTGCGGTGTGTTACTCCGGAAAGAACACAAGGAATATTAAAATTGCCATTGCCTCAGACAGATAAGGAGTTACGGCGGTTTTGGGGGGTAGTGGGATACTGCAGAACATGGACTGAGGATTTTTCTGTTATAGCCAGACCTTTATATAACTTTTTAACACAAGACAATCCTAATGTTGTAGTATGGATGCCAGAAGGAGAGCAAAGCTTTAGAAAATTCAAAGACAAATTAGTTAATGCCCCAGTCTTAGCTCTTCCAGACTCAGAAAAATAATTTGATCTATATGTGGATGATAAACAGGCCATGCTAAAGGAACTCTGGTACAAGGGTACGAGAGCATGGGGGAGCACGGTGGCATGTTGCTTATTTTTCTAAGTTGTTAGATTCAATGGCCAGAGGCTGGCTGAATTGTCTGCAGAAACGTGCGGCCACAGCATTGATGGTGACTGAAGCCCGAGGGCTGGCAAAGGGAGGATATCTGATGTTAAAGTTTCACATTAGGATAAAGCTTTGTAAACCAAAAGGGCCTCTAAGTGGATGAGCAGTGCTCGGTTATTGCAGTATGAAACTGATTTAATAAAAGAGGATTTAGAATTGAGAAGTGGGGAAGGGTTTAATCCGGTCTCCTATTTGAGTGGCCCTGAGGAGGGGGGCCAGCAAGAAACCCATGACTGCACTTAAGGAAGAGATCTCCAGACCTGGGCTGGGGAAGAATTGTAAGATGCTCCCTGGCCTGAGGGAGAAAAAGTGTTTATTGATGGATCTTCAAGGGTGATAAAAGAGATTTACAGGATACTGATCATCAGTGGAGGGGAATGAGAGAAAGGGAGGAGGCTACCGCCCACCTGATCAGCTCAGACAGCAGAGCTGTATGTGCTTGTAAGCTGTATGCGCTGTGAATTCTATCGGGACAAGATAGTCTTTTTCCTGATTCTAAATATTCATATGGGGTGATACATGCATTCGGGAAATTGGGGGAAAGGTTTATCAACCTGCAAGGAAAAGTTAGCTCTCGAGAGCTCAATTTCTCACCTATTGGAGGTGGTGAATTTTACCGAAAAGGGTGGCAAGAATACACATTAAGGGACACCAAGCAGTGTGCTCAGAAGAAGCACTAGATAACCGACTGGCTGGCGAAGAGGGTCAGAAAGTGCACTGCTGCCAGAAGTCTCTACAAGAAATGGCAAACAGTGGATACCAAAAGCTCTGGCCTTACAAATACTAAAGCAACTCCACGAAGGGAGTCATTGGGGCTCTCGAGGTTGGCAGAAGCCTTCCTCAAAATATATGTTGCTGTGGGTCTTTTTACTCTGGCAAAATGAGCTGTTGAGGGTTGTTTGATTTGTACTAAAACCAATGACAGGATTGCGAAGAAAACTGCCAGGGGAGGGAAGCCTTGGGCTGCAGTTCCTTCCAAAAATGCCAGATGGATTTTAGTGAAATACTCAAAGTGGCAAGGTTAAAATATCTTCTGG
>NW_026623886.1:205958-207573 GCF_030028575.1 Malurus melanocephalus | reverse complement strand
GCGTCCCTCCTTTCAGGTCTCCAGTCACTGCAGGGGATAATACTTGCTGTCTTTGTTTTATGTTAAGTTGTTTCTGTGCCTTCACTTGCCACAGGTCCTGCAGAAGATAAGATTAGGTGACTAGATTACACCATTAGAATGTTTTTCTTAAAAMTCTTACCTTTATATTGTCAGTTAGGCTTGGGCCAGAGGTGGGAGAATAATTTTTTAACCCTAGGAGAAGAAGTAGCAAAAACCTATTGTTGTGTATGCAGAGGGCCAGGAGGATCTGACGATGGGTAGCCAGCCCAGCTGAACCTAAATAATGGGTTACCTGGTAGACTACGGATTAAACAAATGCTTTTTTTCCTCCTGTGTGCTATAGCAACTCTAATCTTTTTACCRTGCATGATCCCTTGCCTGGTGCAGCTCATTCAGCATGTGATCATGCAGGTAGTGGTCATGCCTACTGATCCAGAAATGGTTACAAAAGGTCAGAGAATCATGTCACTCACTATCGATAATCACAAAACMAAAAAAGACTCAGGAACAGAATATCAATTCAATGATAACTGAAGTTTGTAAAGACAATTATTGATAAAATAAAAAGAGGAGGGATTGAAAGGAATGAGAAGGGAGTGTCTTTATAAACAAACTCTGACTCTGGAGGTAAGATAAGGCTGATACTGGGACATAGAAGGAAACAATGGGAAGGATTTCCATAGGAATTCCTTTGATTGACTTATCCCAGACTATATTAATAGACTACAAGAGCAGAGACACAGCAATGTATATTGAAAGGGAGCAATGTATGATGGAAGGGGGGGTTTCATCAGGCGTTTCAAGGAGCCTGTACCTCTCAAGTACCTCAGCCAATGGGGAAAGAGAGAGGGAACCGCGGCTGGGAAATTGGGATAAAAAGAGGCTGCGTCCCCTATGAATTTGAGCGACCCCATGGGAAATGCCCATGACCTCTCCCTTTATTCATGAATAAAGTTGTGGGACTCCTCTGTCTCGTTTTTGGACATAAACCTTTGGTGTTTGTGGATTAATTTTCCTAACAGATGTGAGGAAGAAGTTTTCTACAATGACAGTGGGGAGGCCCTGGTGCAGGGTGCCCAGAGAAGCTGCAGCTGCCCCTGGATCCCTGGAAGTGTCCAAGGCCAGGATGGACGGGGTTTGGAGCAGCCTGGGATAGTGGAAGGTGTCCCTGGCCATGGCAGGAGGGTGGAATGGAATGGTCTTTAAGGTCCCTTCCCACCCAAACCAGTCTGTGATTCTATGATTATATTTTCCTGCAGAGAGGTGCTGGGGCGTTCCTGCCTGGGGCAGGGCAGTGGTGCCATCCTGTCCCTACCTGGGGTACCTAGGGGCTTCAGCCTTTCCCGTGAATTCACAGCCCTGCTTCCCACACAGCGCTGCTGCGACTGGAGCGTTACCAGGCACTGCATGGCCCAGAAAATCACTGCAGAGCCAGTCCGGCTGCCACTGCACCCAGGCCACCTGGCAGGCTGAGCATGCTCTCCTTCAGCTCTCCTTCAGCTRCCTGGGCTCCCTTGGACATCAAGGGGGTGCCCTGAAGATGGGGAGAAGGGTCCCCAGGCTGCGCTCCTGGGGTGATGGGAGGTGCCTGCAG
>NW_026623886.1:187783-205603 GCF_030028575.1 Malurus melanocephalus | reverse complement strand
GTGCACAGAAGTGTGCAGCAATACAGGGTGTGAGTGTCACAGGGGTGTGCACAGGAGCAGGGTGTGAGCTCACACGCTCTGTGTGTGGGTGCCAGGGTGTGAGCCTGCATAATTGTGTCTGGATATGCAGCCTGTGGGCCAGTGTGTAAATGGGGAGTGTGTGATCTAGTCACAGATGGCAGGAAGGGCTGGGTGTGAGCTTGCACATGTGTGCAGGTGTGCAGCTCCTGGGGAGACAGGGCCAAATGGAACCCCAGGGCCTGAAATAAGAAGAAAGAATAATTTTTGCAGTGAAAGCATTCCCTTCACAGCAGAGGGCTGGAAAACAAATGGCTCTTCCAAAACAAATGGGGCTCGTCAGCCCTGTGGCGGAGAGCGCTGCCAAGAGGCTGCTGGGTGGGAAAGGCCATACAAACATTGGTTTAATCCCTCTGTCCTCCTGCTGCCTGCAGGGATGCTCCAGCAATATCCCTGCCTCTTGCACCCCAAAATGCTGCAAGGCCCCAGGGAGCAATCTGGGGACTGCTCCTCTCTCAGACTGTCCCTGGATCCCCTTCTCTGTCTCCCTCAGCTCTCCTGCCAGTGGCTGAGGTTCTCAGGAGTTTTTCACCCTCTGTTCAGACTCGCACTCCCTTTGCTGTAGGCACAGGGCATTTGTACATCCAAGACCAAAAAGGAGGCTACAGTCAGGGTTTCTCAAAGATGCACAGAGAGACAGTGAGAGGCAGCAGCAGGAGTGGAATAAGAGAAATTCCCCACAAATGCATGGACAAACCATGAGGCCACTGTGAGCACACTTGATACTGCAGTAGAGGCCTGGAAAGGATTGAGAATCTGTCCTTGGAGATAYTCAGATGGAGCAAGGTGGGAATCTATCCTTGGAGACACTTGACGGGAGCAACCAGGAGCAGCCTGCTCAGAGCTGGCCCAGGTAGGAGCAGGTCATTTCATGAAGCTCCACCATCTGGCCTGTTCCTGGGAGAAGGTCCCTCCTGGAGTGGAGGCCTGCAGGTGGGAGTCCCATGCTCACAGCCCAAGCAGGGTAGCAAGGGTGGGCATGAGGAATCTTGCCATCTCTTCTGTGCCTTGCAAGAGCCATGAGTCCAGGTGCTGCATCCCCATGTCCCAGTGCTCCACATGCGTGAGTCTGCATGATAGCCTGGATTTGTGCTGGGCTCCCATGACCCAGAGGCCACCCGGCCTTATCCTCCTTATCTTCATCCTGCAGCCCTATGYTCCATGAAGGCCCTTTGACATAGCTGCCTGATGTGTACTCTGATGTCTGCCTTAATCTGAACCAGTGTCTTGCTCACCAGAACCACTGAAAAGACCTGGGACAAGCTCAGCAGCATCTGGAAAAAGTAGAATCTGCTCAAAAAACATTTATGGAAGAGGAAAAAATAGCAAAATGTTGAGGAAAGAGAGAAGACAAGCAGCAGCCCTGCGAAACCCTCACCTTGGGAGCAGGAAGCAGGAAATATAAGGAGCCATTTATTTTGAGTAAGCTATAAATATCAGACTACAACAAATGCATGTAAGACAAGGAAAGTTCTGAATCTCAGTTCTTCGGTCTGAATCCGAAGATTTACGGAGGGTCTTGAGCAAACATGCATGATTGAGTCTGGCAATGTGGTGCGTGCATGTGTGCTGGTGCGTGTGCTAATCAAGGGCTGCAGCACTAGATACAGCATCATTTCCCAAACTAATACCAGCAAACTCAAAATTGAGACAAAAGTGTGTCTGAGCCTTGTGGTTGATGATAAGATCAGTGGGTGGGAAGCGAGAGTGGTGCCTCTGAAAATGCCTGCTCCAGTTGGGAGCAGCTCTGTGCTGCCGTGCCCAGCTGCCAYCCACAGCTCTGCCAGTGGAGAGCATTCTGAGCACATGGGGATGTGGAACTGGGGGCTCCTCTAGACAGGCTGCTCTGGGGGCTGCAGGTGCCACCGGTGCCTGTGTCCCTCCCTAGTGCTTCCTGCCCAGGACCGTGGTGTGGGCTGTCAGGTCTGCTCTGGGTTTGTACCACCACTGCCAACCTCCTTTCTAAGTTCCTGAGAACTCTTACAAGCTGGGATGCATCCACATTCTCATGGGAACACCARGGTATTCCCAGCTCCATCAGCTGCCTCCCTGGAATGTCTTGGAGAAGAAAGTGCCAAGAGCAGTGTCAGGTGGATGCAGCTGCCCCGTGGTCTGGGCAGCATGGGCAGGGCAGGCAGCCCTGCTGGGGAGGGGTTTGGGCACAGCTTKTTCATCTCCATAGAATCACAGGAAGGTTTAGGTTGGTAGGAATCTTGAARCCCATCCCATTCCACCCCTTGCCATGGGCAGGGACACCTTCCACTATCCCAGGCTGCTCCAAGCCCAATCCAGCCTGGCCTTGGACACTTCCAGGRATCCAGGGGCAGCCACAGCTTCTCTGGGCATCCTGTGCCAGGGCCTTACCACTGCCACAGGGAACAATTCCTTCCCAATATCCCATCTCTCTCTTCCCTCTGGCAGTGGGAAGCCATTCCCTGTTGTYCTGTCACTGCATGCCCTTGCTCAAAGTCCCTCTCCAGCCTCTCTTCTAAACCTTTAGGTACTGATAGACCCCATTAAGGTACAGGAGGGTCTCTCTTAGAACTGATGTTTACAGGGTCACAAAATGATTGGCTTTAGTCACCAGTAAGTTTCCATCCTGGCCAGTACCCTGGTTGRAAGCTACAGGACTTCTTTTCTAACAATGTAACAATGGTACTGTTCCAGTTGGGCTACRACTCATTTTTTCCAAAGATCTCGTAACAATGGTACCAATTCACTTGGGCCGTGATTCAGGTAAATGATTTACCAAGGCTAACAAGAGTTACTGCTTATCATTTGTTCCCCATCTTGGTCAGGCAGCTGATGTTCCTGTGAACGGCATGATCATTCCCTCCTGTACCATGCAGGAGCTCCTGGCACAGTCAGGGCATGCTTCACTGCTCAACTGGTACGGTCAAGGTTTATCAGGARCTTCTGACACTGCAGAGCTGGCCTGAGAAGGGGGCAGGGGGGAGGGCACACCACCACAAGACCCATCCCAGGGAAATGCCACAAACCCGGCCTTTCTAACACGGAACCAGCAGGCGTGGTGTGCATCTCTTGGGTTGCAGAACTTCAGCTTTTTGCAGCAGTGTCGGAGCTTGCTTGCACCCTATAAGCACTAATRAGTCAGTACTTGGGCAGCTTTTGGCTGATTTACCCCAGCTTCGTTTGGAYCTGAGCCCTGCTTTAACTTCAGACAGAGAACAAATCAGATGGGCATGAGGTGCTGGCCCCTGCTGTGCTGCCAGGCTGATGACAGTGAACATATCGGTCTGCAAGTGGTGCCTGCTTTGTGTGACTGCTCTTATCACAGCCAGTTGACATGTTTTGCCTTTTTCTTTCTTCCTGTGTGAAGTATTGCCCCAGTCCCCAAGGGCCAACCTGGCTTTCACCCTTGAGCTGCCACGCCATGGTTCTGTGCCTGGGCCACCTTTGTYCCTTCAGCCTGCTGTACTGATGCTCCAGGCAGCGGGGGATGCCATCAGTGCACCCAGGGTCAGGCTGAGCTGCGAGTGGCCATGCAGCACTCAAGGCACCCACACCCCCCAGAATGGCTGTGCTGCCACCCTGGCCATCCCCACTCGTTGTCCCTGGCCAGCTGCCCTGGCCAAAACTCGTGGGGCCATGTGCTGCTGCTGTGGGGCTGCTCCTGCTTCATGGGACTGGTGATTGCTGGATCTCAGTGGGACCTTGGGGTGCTTGTCCCACTGTGCTGGGGGTTCTGACACCTCCTGCACCAGCATGCTGGCGCTGTCTTCTTCTTGCTGGTTGAAGAATAAGGTGGAGTTGGGCTGGAGCAGACCATGCTGTCAGCTGTTGGTGTGCCACACCACACCATGCCACCCACCATTTCTCATCGCACACTGTCCACAGGAAACTGCAGAGAGAGATTTCACCTCCCATGCTGCCTGTTTGATCCTTCAGGAGCCTTGCAGGACTGTGGTGTGCTCAGAGCCAGATGTGTCGGCAGTGTTACAAACAACCCGAGGAACAGATTACTGCATCACCACTTGTTTGCTGTCTGCCACCAGCATTGTCTGACATCTCTGTGGTCACTGTGGCCTCCTCCAGCTGCCATCACTTGTCACCATCAGTCACAGACACTACCCTCAGACTTGGCCATCAGCAGATTAACCATAATTAGTACTGCCCACCATCACTAATCACTATCTTCATTGCCAGTTTCAGCACCACCCAATGCCTACTAATCCCGTTTATTAGGCGTGTGGTGGACTCTCCAGCATGTTTGATCCAAGATGAGATATTTTCTCTGATGGGCACTGCTTGACTWCAACGTGTCCTGGGGACCTGGGTCCCCAGGCAGCGTCTTCCAGTGCTGCTGAGGTGTTGAGCATGTTTGTCTCGTCTTTGGAAGTACCTGCAGTCAGTCCCTGCTGTGGGTGATGGGGTGCTGCTGCCTTTGCAGTGACAGAGGCCCAGGTTGTACTGAATGCTGGGGTGCCTGGGTGATCTGAGGGGGTGCTCAGACAGCCAGGCTGTTCTGGTGAGTCTCAGGTGGGGATCTCTGGGACTTAAAGTCAGAGGACATGGTTGCATACCAGTCCCTCTCTGTAGTCCCATCCCACTCTACTCCCACAGGACTTTTGGGACAAAAGCAGACACCTGGCCGGGTGGAGGCTGTGAGCAAGCCCTTGGGCAGAGTGGGCACCCTGGGTTGGTGTCCTGCTCTGAAATGTTCTGAGGGGGAGCCCAAAACAAGGTGGTTGCAATGCAGAAGGATATTCTCCTTCCCTCTGGACTGGTAGCTCTGCTCGGCGTTGTGCCCTGCCCCACATCCCCTGATGCCGTGTCCTGTGCACAGTGATGCCTGCAGCACTTGTCTGGCACCCGGCTCATCCCAGCGAGGAGGGACCAGCTGCTATGTATTTAGGAAAGACACAGAAAATATTGAGGCAGGCTGCAGGGAAGGTCAAACAAACCATTTGTTTTCAGGCAGAACGGTAAGATGTGAGAGTCTCTGTTTAGGAATCACATCCAGATGCTGAAGTTAAACATCTGGGCTTCACCTCTGTGTTTTGTCTGCACCTCCCAAGCATAGTGCAGCCTTTGGAACCATCTGCTGAGGACTTATCACCTCGTTCATCAGCCGCCCCTCACCTCTGGCCACGGCTCCCACATTCCCCCTAATGTGTGGGGAAGGGATGGGAGGAGTCATGACTGCAGAGCCCCACTGCTGGTCACACACTGCCTGCCCCTGCCCCACCCCACAGGCTACTCTGCAGCTGCCCCTGATGCAATGGCTGAAGGCCTCAGCTCCACAGGCGTTTGGCRCTTTCCCTGGGCAGCAATGTGGGAGCATGTCCAGTAAAACTTGGAAGTAGTCCTTTCATGTCCTGGATGAGAGCTTGTCACTCTCCAAGAAGAGCTGAGGGGCTGACAGAGGTCTTGCACAGTCCCTGGGAGTCGGATGGGCAGTTCTGAGCTGCTAGCCCTGTGCCTGTGGGACATCGGTCCTTTGGTGCAGGTTTGAGTGCTGGGCATCTCAACCTGGGCAGCTCATATCCTGCTGGACAACTGTTGTGGGTTAAGGTTTCTCCTTTTGTTTCCTTTCTTGGAGAATTTTGTTTCCCATTTTTGTTGCTGGGATACACTCATTGCCAAGTCATTCTTTTGATGGCTGGGCGACTGGGGAAGACAAAGGAGGGTGCTAGGCCCTGGTGGGGTCGAAGGGTCTCCCCAAGCACTCCTCCTGCCTGGCAGCTTTTTTTCCTCTCTTGGGAGAGAGGTGTTGTGTGTGGCGGAGGGTAGCTTCACTTCTTGCCCTGCTTGGCCTGGGGGAGGACAGTCGACCTGCTGCCTGCGGGGGGAGAGCTCACCTGCTGCTGCAGAACCCAGCGTCCTACCGTCAGTTCCTTGTTGCTGCGCTGTGATCTTCTACCCTCGTGCCTTGCCAGGGACCCCTGGGATTCCAGCTGCAGTTGTCGAGTTCTGCTGCATCCTGTCTACAGCAGCAAGATTCTGCTTGTCTCTTTGCCCATCTGGCAGTTCTAAARTTTCTTACTATCCAAAAAAGCAACAAAATCGACTTTTCCCCTGTGAATTTGTAGAAAAAAACTTTTCTCCATCCATCTCTACCGATTTGTGTCTACCATTAACCACGTAAAAAATCGGAACCAGCCGGGACCCGCACCACAGCGCCCCCTGCAGCCGCCGGGGAATCATCGCACCCGCCAACAGCGCCCCTGCCGGCTGGGACTGTAACTGCACCAAAGGGGAGGATGTGTCTGTGTGTAAAGCTACCACTGGATTTGTAGCTAAGTTAGTTGTTACTATCGTTATTATTACTTATTTCACCTTATTATACATATGAATAAAAACTGTTATTCCCTTTTACCCATATTCTTGCCTAAAAGCCCATAATTTTCAAAACTATAATAATTCGGAGGGAAGGGGGGTCATATCCACCACTCCAAGAAAAGTCCCTGCCTTCATTAGCAAACACCYATCTTTCAAACCAAGACAACAACTCAGCTGGCAAAACCAAATCCCTCAGCAGGAGCAGGTCCTGAAACCCTGCATGCAGCCTATGCTGGAACAAAGCTGGCAGAGGGGCCATAGTGCAGAGTGGCAGTGGAGAATGTGACCAGGCTAAACCTCCCCCAGCTCAGCTCCAGCTGTTCCCACTGGGCTGGAGGGTGTGGCGCTGGTGGGTATAGCCCATTGCCAATAGGGCGTGTCTCAGCAGAGCTATGCCACGAGCAGAAGAAGCCAGAAGCTCGAGGATGGCTCCAGAGAGCTGTTTGCCCTGGTGCTGGAGCTGCTGAGTGCTCTGCATTGGGCGGAGTCCTGGTGAAGGGGGGTTCTAGAGAAGGTCCAGGGCTTGCAGCACCCGTGTCATTTGACCTGGCAGGGTTCAAGCTCTTTGGACATGTTTACTGCATGAAGAGCCACTGGCTTGCTCAGGCAGAGCCCTCGCTTGCCTTGGGTGATCTAACCCATGGAATGGCACAAATGATGGATGGCATCCACACAGTAGTATTTGAACAGTCCTTATCATTGAATCATAGAATCATAGAATCATAGAATCACAGAATCACAGAATCATAGAATCATGGAGTCATAGAATCACAGAATCATGGAATCATAGAATCATAGAATAATGGAATCATACAGTCATGGAATCAGAATAATGGAATCACAGAATCATAGAATCAGAGTCATGGATTCATGGAATAATAGAATAATAGAATCATGGAATCATAGAATCATGGGATTATAGAATCGTGGAATCACAGAATCATAGAACATGCTAAATTGGAAGGGACCCATCAAGAACATTGAGTCCAACTCCCAGCCCTAAGCATGACACTCCAAGAATCCCATCCCGTGCCTGAGAGTGTTGTTCAAATGCTCCTTGAACTTGTGCAGGTTTGATGCTGTGACCACTTCCCTGGGAGTCTATTTCAGTGCCTGACCAACCTGTGGATGAAAARCTTTTTCCTGATATCCAACCTAAATCTCTCCTGACTCAGATCCAGTCATTTCCCTGAGTCCTGTCACTGGTCATGAGAGTGAAGAGATCAGAGCTGCCCCGTGCTGCCTCTCCAGCATCTCCTTCCCAGTCCACATGCACARCAGGGCTGTCCTGTTTCAGGTATGGAATCTGGCACTTGCCTTTGTTGAATTCCACATGGTTGGTGATTGCCCATCCCTCTGTTGAGGTCTCTCTTCAGGGCCTCTCTGCCCTTCAGGGAGTCATCAGCTCCTCTCAATTTACTATTGYTGGCAAGCTTCCTTAGTATTCCTTTAAGTCCTGCACCCAAGCCATTAATGAAGTTGTTGAAGAGAACTGGGTTGAGGATGGAGCTCTGTGGAACTGTTAGAACACCAGTCTGATGTCACCCCAGTCACCGTCCCCTCTTTGTGCCCAACCTGTGAGCCAGCTGTGGGCAGGACAGTTTGTCCAGGAGTATCCTGGGAGAGACTGWATCAAAARCTTTGCTGAAGTCCCAAAATATCTTGTCTAGTGGCTTTCCTGGATCAAGCAGCTGGGTTACCCTGMTTTAGAAGGAAATCCAGTTCAACAAGCAGGACTTTCTTCTCATGAAGTTGTGCTGGCTATGATTGATGCCAGCATTGTTCTCCAGGTGTTTTTTAATACTTCCCAGAATAATTGTTTCCAGGAATTTATAGGGCACGGAAGTGAGACTGAGAAGTCTGTACTTTTTGGGGTCCTCCTTCAGCAGCACAAGGGGAACACTCCTTGCCCCATGTAACCTCTGGGAGTTGAATAAGAAGGTACATTTTGCTCAGGGGACAACAACCCCATGGCTTTGCTCCTGGTGTGGGATGGGAATCATCTCCTTCCCAACGAAACCAAGACCTGGCTCCTGTGACTTGGCCAACCCAACTAGCTCGTTCCTGCCTATGTTGCTGTGGATGTTACTGTGGCTCTGGTTTGCTCTTCCTCTGCTCTTCCAGGAAGACCCCCCAGATCCCCAGCAGGCTTGGAGGCAGGAGATGCTGGAAGTCTCACTCAAGTCTGTTTACCACCCAATTTCCAGGTGAGCACTGCAGGCTTGACCTGCAACAGGGAATCTGAGGCYCTAAAGGCCAACAATCCTACCATGGGGACCATCTTGCCTCCCCACAGTCCTTTCACTTGCAGAAACCCAAGGCATATTCCATTTTACAGCCTTGTACCAARGACTCACCATCTCTGGGAGTCCATCTTTGGCCATCAGTTTGGGAATTTCAACTTTTCCCTTTCTGGAGGTTAACCACAACTGCTTATTGGGATAGATGGGGTTTGGAAACAGAGCTGGACAAACACAGCACAAAATCCCCCTTGATTCTGGAAAACCTTCAAAATACAGATTACAATTTCCCRAGTGACTTTTCTGGTTAAGAAGGGACTAAACAACAAAAAGGTAGTTGGTCAGTTGCCATCCTGCAGAGCTTTATGGTCACCAGTACTCCTCTGTGGTCTACCCTGCTGCTACAGGGAAGGGGCTTGGTGCTGCTGCTTGAGGCCATGGCCATGAGGAACAATCACAAACCTGGATGGGATGGGCAACTTCATGCTTGCTGCTCCCTCAGAGTGTCAGGTGCATAAAGATCAAAGAGCTTCCCCTCATTTTGCTTCATTGTTCTGCTGTGAAACCCTGTAATGTCCTGGTACAAGAGGCCTTGGAGCACCTTCACTGTGCTAGTCTGATCCAAGATAAAAAAAGAAAAACTTTGGTTCCTTCCAGATGTTCCAAGAGGAAGGGAGTCTGACAATGAGCTGAAGCAGCAGAAGCCAGAGTGTTGAAGTGGTCTCTGCTGAGAACTGGGATGGYCACTGGGTTTGGTGTCCTGGACTGAGTCCCTGTCCTTGTTTCCCCATGGCTGGCTCCCTGTGCAGACAGYTCTGCTCAGGGTGTGTCAGCCGTGGCTAATAAGCCAAGCTGACCTTGTTGGGCCTGCTCTGCTGAGCTCTTCATCCACTCTTTGCTTTTCTTTTGTCTCCCTAACCCATTTTTTACCCCTGAGACTTTAGCCCAAGCTCTGTATGGAGAGGAGCTGCTGTTGCATGTGAAAATGGGGCTAACTYTTCCCTCCCTCCGTGGGGTGCTGGGGTCAGGAGTCAGCACATCAGGCTGAAACTCCTCAGTCTGCTCCATCTGTTGTCCCTGCCAAGAGCTGCCTGTGCCCTGGACCCACAGCAGGGCAGGGTCTGGCTGTGCACAGCAGCATGGTGGCCACAGGTGTGGCCATGCAGGGGCATCCCAGTTTTGCTGCTGGTGCCCCTGGCCCCTCACGTGCAGCAYGACTGGGTCTCAGAGTGTGTCCCTGACATTGTGTTTCTGGCCACATATTCAGGCAGAGATACATTTGGAGCTGATTAATTAGCAGAAAGGAAACAGGTCTAGAAATGAGGAACAGCTGCCCACTGAAACAGGGAGTGTTGGTAAGTTTATTGCAGAGGCCAGAGGATGTGAGCAGCAGCTTTGGGGCGTTTGGGAGATTCCTTGCAGCTGATTGCTATGTGACAAACCCTTCTTGTCTCTTGCAAGCAGCCCCTGAGGGACAGRGACCACCTTGTGGTGACCTGTGATGCCTCAGTTGCAGCTTTTATTCAGAGTTAACCAGCAGACAGGCTTCTTTTACACTGCCTGTTGACCATGTTTGATTCAAAGAAGGCATGAGAGAAGTGTTGGTATGCAGGTGGCTAGTTGAGGGAAGTGATTTGGATGTCCCTAGGTGGCTGAACTGCCCCTGGGAAGGTCTCACGTGAGTTCTCTGATCTGGCAGGACTGGACACACAGCTCCAGTCCTTTTGGTGCAATCTTATGGGGTGTCTCTAAATGCTCCCCTATGAGCTCCCAACACAATTATTCTTGCCTTCTCTTAGCATTCTTTCTGAATGTAGGACCCAACAAACCAGGAGATGGAGCACAGGGAGGGATATTGGGCAAGACAGACCCTGACTGAGAGTACCTTTGCTGAAGATTCCTGCCTTGTGCTCTCTACTGGAGGTCAGGCTCAGGCTTGGCTTCCAGGCAGGTGTTTTGGGGRCTCTTCTGTCTAAAAAGTTGTCCTTCCCTTGAGTATCTTCATTAAATATAGCCCTGTGGCCTCCATATTTTTTTCTGAGGTCACAGTCTTCAGGATGTCCTATATGTGCATGATTATCCTTCTTTCCCCATCTTGTGCACCCYGTGATTCCTATGTTTCACCCTTCCTGGTAGCTCAGCAAGTGGGGTGGCACCAGTGTTCAGCTCCAGTCCTGGGCCAGGCTGGGAGAGGGGACCATGCTGTGGTTTGTGCCATGTGGTACCCAAGAGCCCTGGCTGCAACCCAGACATAACCATATATACACATGAGGCATCTTCTGCTTGGGTGGTGGGGCTTCTCCAGGAGAAAGTGGATGAAAATCAGGAGTGGAAATCGTGGTATTTCAGAATTTTCACCTGTCTTCAAGAGGGTGGAAAAATCAACTTTTCAAAATCTTCCCTGGGCTGGAAATTTCTGGGAAAAAAAAAAAAAGGTAGAGTGATGCTTAATTCTGAAAACCTCATTTTCAGTTCCCACACACTGGCCTGTGCTTTCTGGGGCTGGTGGGTGGTGGGGCATCACTCTTCTCCCTGGACCAAACTTCACCGGGGCCTGGGCTCTTATGGTGGGACTTGGGATGTGTGACAGTAACCTGTGATCCATCAGAGGAGGTTTCACGTCAAGTGGATGTCAAACTGCGGGTTTGGGGCAAGTGAGGCTTGGCTGAACGAGAAGAGCAGAGTGTCCCAAAAGAAGGGACAAGCAAGCTTGAAAAGGTCTGGGCACCCATGCCCAAGCAAGGTGTCTCTGCTCTGAGGTCATGGGCAGAGCAGTGTGGAGTTCAGCCATCTGTGGCTGGTGGGGAAGAACCACCTGAATGTTACTAATGGAGGTAACCAGAGTCCATGGTGAACACATGAAGTATCTTTGTCCTGCCACATTCCCCCGAGCAAACACTTAGAAATAGCTGTCTGTGGGTAAGTCAGTATTTGGGCTGGTTGGAAGGGAGGAGATGCCAGTCCCATGAGTGCCCTCATGTGTGGGGTCTCACCAGAAACCAGTGCTGAGGCTCTCCACRCCCACAAGGCAGTGGGATGCCAAGCTGGAAGGGCATGCAGAGGGACAGGAGGGCAGTAGGAGTGATCTGCACCCTGGCCAGGTCTATCTTTTCTTTACTGAGAGGAACGAGAATAATGAAATGCCTCATTCCTTTGTTTCCTGTGGGACTGGTTGTCCCTGCAGGCCCCTGCCCTGGCTCGGGCTGTTGGTAAGGCAAATTCATGCAGCAGATGATCTCCTTAAGGTTGGAAAGAAGTAATAACCCTTTTCTTTGAAGAAAAACCAAATTAGTATCACAGGAGATGATGTTACCTGCAGCAASGCCCGACAGCACGTAATGTGAACCAGCAGCTCGCAGGCCCAGAGCTGCCCAAAGACACCTCCAGCACCTAGGGCTAACCACAACTCCACGACTCCTTTTTGGAGATGTTTGGCCAGGGAAGTTGTTRATATGGGAGGGTATGGTCTCCCTGTTTTGGAGGATGCAGATCCTGGGGGTTCAGGCAACCATGAGGGTGTGCATGCCTGACCCAGGATATTTGGGCGCCRTCCTTGTGGGACACCCGGTCTGGTTGCAGTGGGGCATTGCAAGAGGTGCCCACCCAGGGGTGTAGGGTGGAGCASAGAGGGTGCTGAGCATGAGTCTGGGCRAGGAAGAGCGCGTGATCCTCAGGGRCAGSTGAGCAGGTGGAGGCAGTTCCACTGTGGAGATGGGGGAGTCTCTGGGATTGCCCTCCCCAGCCCCATAGCTATGGGCAGTTGGGGCACTGCCCCTCCAAGCTGCTCCCCTGGCTGCAAAGCCCAAAAGCCAGGAGGACCTGGAGACACTTTGCTCAGCCAGCGTGAGCCAGAGCCCCTGCCTGGTATGGGAACAACAGGCAGAGCTCTGCTTAACTGGGCTAGCCAGAGCGTAGGACCACTGAGAGCTTTCAGAGGGGCAGTGTGTTTGGGATGTCACTTGTGTATCCTGGCTATTTTCACTGCTTTATCCATTCCCTCTCCAGGGGAGCCCAGCCGAGAGCTGCAATTCAGGGCTGCAGGGGCCACCCTGCCACCCACACTCCCTCACTGCCATTGCCCTGGGCTGCTCTGTGCATGACTTGCCCTGACTGATGCCCTGCAAAGTTCAGCAGCAGGCACCCTGCCCAGGCTGGGACCTGCAGCCAGCATGGTGGGGCTGGGGGAGCCAGCGGGGCCCTACAGAGCTGGCTGGGTAGGCCCTACAGAGCTGTGGCAGCCCCAGCACTGCTTGAGCCCTGATGGGCTGCCAAGGGCTGCTGGCTGCGATCCAGGCTCAGCTGGGACCACAGGGGACACACASCTCAGCCCCAAGCTGAACTGGAGGGCAGAGCCTTGTGCTGCTGGATGCTGGATCCAYCCAGGGTGCTGCCAGCAGATTCTGGCCCTCTTGCACCAGCTCTRGCTGGCTGTGCCTTCATCCTCCTGGGTGGCAGAGGAGGATGGGCTGGTAGGTCTGAGCTGACACTTGACTGCTGTGTTGGGGTGGTCTCTGCTGTGGGGTGAGGACCAGGCACATCTTCAYCTTCAGGTCAGCGTAGAGGTG
Source organism: Malurus melanocephalus (assembly GCF_030028575.1). NCBI lineage: Eukaryota > Metazoa > Chordata > Aves > Passeriformes > Maluridae > Malurus > Malurus melanocephalus. The sequence goes on along the minus strand of NW_026623886.1, from coordinate 192,417 downwards.
AAGTGTGGCTGCATCCCAACTGCAATTGCTGAAGTTTCTAGCCACCGTGAAAAACCCAAGCCCATGTGTTAGAGGGGTGGAAAACCAGCAGGTGAAGACACAGATGAGTGTTTATGAAAAGTTTTTGCAATGTGTCAGTTTTTTAAGCCTGCAATGGCRTTTTGCTGGCTTTCTGATGGAGTTGTGGTGGAAAGCTGTGGGCAAAGCTTGTTTCGGTGTGTGTCCATGGGAACTTAATAATGGCTTGCCAGGTTTTAGATCAATTTCCAATCCTGTAGGTAAGGCAAGAAGCCAACACCTGACTGGCCCAGACCCTCAATCAAACCCATCCTCTTTGGGGGATGTTGGAAGGGAGCTCACTTCAGTCACTCCTTTTTGGACAGCCATCAATACAGGCAGGAAGTGAATTTCTGGAGAATTGGCTGAGCTGATTCTCATGGAATGTGGCACCATCTCACTGATCCCAGGGCCTTGATCCTCTCCTGATGTGAGGGATGCACAGGGATGTTCTGGACATAGAGCCATGAATCAGGTGGATATCCTGGTTCRTGGAGACATTTCCCCATACAAGGAAATGTTCAGTGCCGGGTCAGAAGTCTCATGGCACTCTCAGATCCAGTGATCTCTCACTTGTGCGGCTGCAGGAATCAACTCCCTGCTCTGGGAGCAGAGCTGGCCTCAAACCTGCTGCCACAGTGGAGGAGGTGGTGATGAGGAGGGGGTCTTTTCTCTCAGCACATTGCCACTTCTAAGCCCATCTTCCTGGCACAGACTGGCTTTGAAGGAAAGCTCCTGAATATGTGTTTCATTAAGATTTAATAAAGCATCTGCCTGCTCCTGAAGAACTAAATGATTCTAGACCCTTTATTGAGGATTAATAACTATGTAATCAGCACGTATCTGGTTCCTACAGGCATCTATTACATAGCTTCTAAACCTCAATGAATATGTTTCTAATTGGCCTTTAAGAACACACTGTTGCTTTATTAAACCCTAATTAAATGCATACTGGGTGAAGTCCATTCAGAAATGGTTATTGCGAGCTACTTATCATTACCTAATATGTGCAATCTAATGGGCCTTCAGCTTATTTGCWCTGTTAATTTTTAGATTTTATGGCCTTTGTTTGGGCTTTGTTTCTGTAAACTGAGTTGCATATGTTGTTTTCCTCTCTATTCAAAACTTTCTCAAGAAATGAATGCTGCTGGATAGGCAGGGACAGGCACAGGGTTTGATGAGCAGAGTGGACTGGAAAAGGCTCTTTACAGATCTTTTTTAGGGAAGTTGATGTGTCTCCTGCTTGCATTGGGTTGGACCCTGGTGGAAAGYAGCTCTTCAGGATGGGCTGAGGGTTTCAGAATGGGCTTCAGCCTGGACCATCATGGGGCTGCCTTGGGCCTTGTGGGAAAGGCCTTTACCAGGCTCAGCTGCAGCTTCCCTTGGGACCTCAAAACCCCTCCAGCCTTATTTCCAGACAGGTGGGAGTGCTCAATGGAGCAGCCACCAGCAGCCTCATGCTTGGCTTCTCTTGTTGCCTGCAAAGTGAGGGTGCTGGCTCTGCCTTCACACAGGCTCTTGAGCTCTATCAAGCATCTGTTACACATCTGCAAGCCTATTTCCCAAAACCCTGTGAGCATAAAGTGTAYGATCCCCAATATTACAGGGATGGGGAGAGGTTGGAGTACAGGCTCTGGCTGAACAGTAGAACAAGGGATGCTGACGTGGTGTTTCAGGAGAGAAGAATGGCTGCCATGTGTGGCTGGTCAGAGAAATGGTAATGGGAGGACGTGGAGTTGAGCCGTATGGCATGGCTGAGTTCTGGGAAACTGCATGGATTTAATTTTGAAACCTATTTTCCTCTTCWTTTTTTGGTTGGGTTCCCGCCCCGCTTTTTTTTTTTYYYTTTTTTTTTTYTTTCTGGCTGAATCAGAGAATGTCCTTTCAGCAGATTCAGGGCAGGTCTTTTCCAGGGCAGGTTAGAGAAAAATGGTACTTTCTAATCTGATGTATCATGACGTTTTCTAAGGCAAAATGGAAAAGTCAACATCAAGGAAAGTCAGAATCAGAGCAGAAGTGATTCAGTTTTGCCAAATTGAGAGTTTCCCCCCTTGTTGTTTGGTTTTTTGTGGGTTTTTTTTGGTTTGGGTTTTTTTTGGGTTTTTTTTTTTTTTTTTTTTTTTTTTTTTTTTTTTTTTTTTTTTTTTTTTTTAATTTTCTTTTAGGGAGAGGAAGGAATTTTCCATTGTTGAAGAATTTCAAAAGTCCACAGAGCTGCTCAGAGAGTGATGGTGCCAGCTGTGAGCACCGCATCCAGTCCCCTGTCCATGCCCTGCTCTGCTGCCGCTCTCTCCAGTGAGTCCGAGCACCCTGCCCGTGGCTCAGGTGCCTCCCCAGCCCCCTGGCTGTCTCTGGTGAAAGGCTCTGCCCTTACAGCCGCTTCTTGATCCTCAGCTTCCTGCCACTCCGGATGCTCTGACTCATGGAGAATGAGCACCTCGCCCGAACTTTCACCTCCAACTTGAACCATCACCAATTCAAACTTGTTAATGCTTGAAACCTCCACTTAGCTCCCCTCCCCCTATTTTGATTTAGGTTTTCCAGCCTTTGTACTTTCTGCATCCCCGTTGGAAGCAAGAGTGCCAAAATACTTTGCAAAAGGCTGTTCTTGCAGTGCTTCCCAGACCTTCCCGCACCAGGAAATGCCGGAAACCGTGGGAGCAAGCCTGTTTGCTGGAGAGCCTCGGCGCAGGTTTTACAGACCCTGGAGATCTGGAGAAGCTTGAACTTCCCCAGGCGTGGACCTCTCTCCAAAGCCAATAGGAACTTGGAAACTTTGGGGCTACTTTGGTTTTTCTCCTCTCTAGACCTTGAATCTTTCAACTCAACCCTTGTTTTAAATTTCTATGTTGCATGAATGTGCCCTTTTTTTTTTCTAATTAGGGTCGCAAATTCCTCATTAAAGCTGCCTGCAGTCCAGGATTTGTCTTGCTTGAGTTAAGGCCAAATCAGAGAGGAATCTAGGCTTGGAGCTGTATCTCCTTGCCCCACTCCAGAGCCAATGGACGAAGAAAATGATCCAGACCTTGAGACAGCTCTCCTGGGAAAAGGGTTTCTATTCTCTGTGACAAAAGAGGGAGACCAGACAGCTGAATGAAGGAGCACGAGAGGCTTTAAGAGTCATCACCAAGAGAAGCCAAGGAGAACCTCTCTTCTCCTGCCTGAGCTTCGGTGTGGATGGAGATCCATGTGCTCTGCAGAACCAGTTTGGTCTGAAATTTAAGAGCAACAGACCATTTGTTTGTTCATGTAACATTTCCCAATGACTTTGCTGATGGCTATTTTATTTCAATGGGTTCCCCCTTCCTCTAGTTTTATCAAGATTTTCTTCTCCTTCCTGGAAAATGCACAGGAGAGGAGAGAGGAGAATGTTTCCCTTCCCATGGAAATAKCATTTGGCTTTTTACCTGCCCTGGGTGGGGAAAGAGGGAAAAATTCACAACAAAGCTGAAAATGATGAATTTTCACTTTGAAAGTTTTCTAAAAATAAAAGAACCAGCTCTTTTGGCAAATCTTGGCCACAATTWCCTTTTGTTTCATTTGCTGCCCTGGAGACAAGTCTCGGGGGGATTCCTGCTGACTAGAGGCCTGTTTTCATTTGTTCCTGTTCCAGTGGCAGCAGTGGGGCCAGGGCATGGGTCAGTGAGCCAGAGCACCCTGCTGCTGCCCCAGGACCATCACCTGGCCTCCATGGAGCCTTGGTGAAGGACAGACACAGTCTGTGGCATGCTGACTGCCCCTAAGTGCCAGGCAGGATGGGCACCTGGACACATCCTCAGCTGCACCAGCCATGTCTGCCTGAGCATCTCTGCGGGCAGAGGAGCGAGAGGGACACACTGGCCCAGTTCTCCCATCACCACCCCTCACATGGCTGGATCCTGAGCTGCTCTTCCTGATCATCTCTGCACATCCATGATGGCTGAGGGCTGGAGCAATGCTCTCTCTGCAGTTTCTTTGGAGCTCTTCTCCCAGTGGCAGGATGGAGGGGTGGCAGGATGGAGGGGTGGCAGGATGGAGGGGTGGGGGATGGAGGGGTGGTGGGATTCAGCTGGCTCTGTGTGCCACCACTCTGTGCGCTGTGAGCCATGCCCACAGGGTAGGTGGGGGTTGTCACTGCAGACGGGAAGATGAGAGCAGGTCAGGTCACTCGAGCAGAGTGGTCACCTCAGCAGAGGCCCAGGCTGAAGATGTGTGTCCRTGGGCACCTGGGGCCAGGGGAGAGAAGCCCTGAGCCTGGCTCTGCTGGGACAAATGGACTGGGGGCATGCTGGGGTCATGGCTTCTGGCTCACAGCTTTGCTTCTTCTGCAGCCTCTCCTGACCCATGCATGTGGTCAGTGACATCAGTGCTGTGTCCCTCTGGTGCCCACATCCCTCTGGTGACCCTGCAGGTTGCCCAGCTGAGGTGGACATGGCTGTGGAGGTCCCACCATGATGGGGATCTGGGTCCCTTCATTTTCCTTCCTCCTTCAACATTACCCTTGGCCACGGATCAGTTGGCAGGACCCAGCAAATCTTGCAGCAAAGATGAGCAAAAAAAAAAAAAAATAACCTTATGCCTGTAAAAGGAAGAAGGAG
>NW_026623886.1:185925-187573 GCF_030028575.1 Malurus melanocephalus | reverse complement strand
AGGTCCCACCATGATGGGGATCTGGGTCCCTTCATTTTCCTTCCTCCTTCAACATTACCCTTGGCCACGGATCAGTTGGCAGGACCCAGCAAATCCTGCAGAAAAGATAAAAAAAAAAAAAAAAAAATAACCTTATGCCTGTAAAAGGAAGAAGGAGCACACAACAGAGACAGGCCGTCTGATACAGCTCCGCTTTCTGCAGAGGCGGGAAGCCTTTTGGACAGGATTTATTTTGTATAGTCTTCCATGCTAACTGGATCCCCCTCCCCTCCTGGCCCTGCCCGGCCTTAAATCATATAGTTTGTAATGACATTTCATGCTTGTGTGGCGCCTGGCTTCTGAGCATCCCCAAGTGCTCTGTAAACAGATGTCTCCGAGCCTGCAGTGCCACCCCTCTGCAGCCCTGCCTCCTCAGGAAGGTGATAAACCCTTCCCACATCTCACCTGGATGCATGGCTATGCCTGTGTCAGTGCTGCAGCCTCCCCTGCATCCCTCCCACCCCAGCCACCTCCACGGAGACCTCTGTCCCTGCTGCAGTGTCCGGGCTGAGTGGCTCAGGAATGARCAGCTCCTGTCTCAGCTGATGGGATGCTGCCTTGCAGCCTCAAACACAGCCTGCAACCTCACCTCCCACCTGCAAGGTCCCTGCAGGGAATACATCAGAGCTATCGGGTGACAAAAAGCCACCCTCCATGTCCCCAAACCCCAGGGTTTTGGTCAGGGATGGATTTCTCTATCACACTGGGCCCTGGTGCTGGGGCAAGGTGGGTGTTAACTACATAGAAGTTTTGCTTGCTGAATCCAAATAATACAGGCATTTCAGATTCTCTCTTCCCTGTCCAAGCCCTTTGCTGTCATCAGGTCAACTTTACTCTTGTTCAGGGGTTTCTTTGCAGCTGCAGGGTCCCAGGAGATGCAGTGGTTTACATCAGACACTGCTCTGATTTGCCCAGCAGTGGGAACAGTCTGCCTTCCCTGGTCTCCTCCAGGTCCTTGGGCTGCTTGGCTTCCTCTGCCAGATGTCCTGGGTCATGGGTAGGAGGAGGCTYGCTGGTGTGGGACAGCCAGACCAGCTTTTGGAGGTTGTCTCAAGCTACTGACTGGATTTTTCTGAAAATTGCCCTCCTGGAAAGRAGCTTTCTAACTTCTCTCAGGGCTRGAAAGCCACAGCCTAAGAGCTGTGACAGTGATGCCTTTTGCACAGGAGCCAGCAGTGATGCCARCTGGGAAAGGGGAGATTAACTCTGGGTGTAGATGATGCCTTCTGACAGTTCCAGCTCATCATTGCTGGGAGAATCAATGCAGAAATGTCCACGRGCACTTTGGAGCAGCCCCTTCTCCAGGGTCTGGAAGATGGAGCTCATCTGCTGGACCACTGCAGCTACTTCTGCACAGAGCARAGCTGGTGAGGTGTTCCAACCCTCCAGGGATCAGCTGTGGATCTCCGGTAAGCCCTGTGAGTACCCRGCTGCTCTGGGCTTCTTTTTCCTCCAAAGAAAGTCAGCTTCATTCTTCTAAGGCACTTTAAGGAAAAAGATTGGAATCTGAGGGATGGTTTGTGGTGAAAAGGGGAAAAGCAAATGCTCTTCTCTGGTCTGGTGTGGTCTCATCTCCATCTTATCCCTCATCATCTCATCTCATCTCATC
>NW_026623886.1:177027-185910 GCF_030028575.1 Malurus melanocephalus | reverse complement strand
TCATCTCATCTCATCTCATCTCATCTCATCTCATCTCATCTCATCTCATCTCATATCTCTTTATTCCATCCCATCAAATTCCATCCCCCCCACACCATTCCACTCACCCTATTCCCTATTATCCTGCATACTCCCCATTCCATCTTTTCCTGTCCTATCCCACTCTATCCCATTCCACCCCATCCTATACCATCCCACCCATTCCATTTTGCTCACACCATCYCATCACTCCATTTTCTATCCTTCCTGTCCCATCCTACCCTATTCCATCCCACTGTATCTCACCCCATTTCACCCATCCTATTCTACTCACCCCATCCCCCCACATACATCTTCCCTCCCATGCCATCCCACCCTATTCCATCCCACTCACCTCATCCCTGTCTCCTGTGGACATCCATGCCAGCCATTCCCAGATGGAGCTGCTCTTGAGAGGGGCTCTGGCCCGTTGGTGGTGGAGGCTCCTTGGAGGAGTGCCTTATCCAGGATGTGTGTCAGTGAAAGCAGAAACCCAATAAGCGAGATAAGGGGACGATTTATAATGGAGTTTGTGAACCTTAGAAAAGAGCTTTACAGACAGATTTTACAGACCACACAGGGAGAGGTTATACTCTCAAAAATCTCGGAGATTTTTTAAAAAATATTTTCATATTAAAAAAAAAAAAAGAGTTTCCAAGAATTAAATATCACGAAAGTGTATGAAATATGATGTAGGGAATGTTCCTCTTGCTCTCACATCTGAAGTTAATTTGGGAGACGCTCTGAATAGCTTTTTAAAGAGTGGATAAACATTGGCATCAAAAGTGTAAATAAAGTTACCAGACAAAGCAGCTGTTCAAAGGCAYGTTGGCCAGGCGGCTCTAATGGCTGTGTCAGGAACATTTGGAGATAAAACAAGGGCCTGGGTGATTAGCCCGGGGTGAAGTTATCCGCCTCGTCTCCCTCTCCTGACGCCAAAGGCAAGTGGTGCTGGCAGCTGCTCTTGTGCGTTTCCCACACAAGAATGGGGCTGGCAGGAGGTCCCTGGTCTCTGGGACCCCTCAGTMCCCTGCACCATCACTGCCCAGAACTTGGGTTGCACTCTTCAGGAGCTGCTGAAGCCTTTMATTGCATTGGTACTGGTCTCTTGGGAGATCTGTGTTTGTCAGAGYTGTGGCCCAAAGCGTCTCTGAGAAGCCCTTGGGCTATCCCACTGTGTCACACCTGCTGCTGCCCCCAGTACAGTCTTATCCCCCAGATGTTTAGATTGACATGTGCTTGGTTGGTCACCAATGTTTTGAAATACAACGGGACCTTCTGTGTCACTGAGTCTAGAATTGCAGCTGGTTGGAAGAGCCCAGAGAGGTCATGTCTCTCCTGAAGCACATCTTTGCACCAGCATCAGGGTTCTCCATTCCAGTCCCCCCAGAGCCTGTGGAGGAAGGCATAAATAGTGAAAGGAACCCTGACATCTCATTCAAATCTTACCAAGAGAAAGAGAACCTTTTGAACTGACCTTTCATTTGCATCTTTTGGTATGAACTTGAAGGGAAACCTTTGGAAGTTGTCTTTGATGGAGCAGTTTGTGAATGAGAGGCAGCTGTGGGTTGGAGTGACTCTGGCAGTCAGATCCACACCAGGAGGTTCTTCTCCTTGCCCTGTGTCTCCACCAGAAGGGATTTTCCAGGGAGCTGTAGAACTAGGAATGGGTGTGGATAGCAATACTGGCTTTCCTCAACACAGAAGCTCTCACCTGCACAGCACCCAACCTTGAGGGCTCCTAATGCACTTGAATATACAGAGAGAACAGTGTAAGTTCCTTCTGCAGCGAAGACCTTGGTCATGGCTCTGCATGCCTGGAGTGKTGAGGACAGGATGGTGATAGCAGCAGCTGTGACAAAGGCAGGGTTTAAATCCCCTCTGGGCTGCCGAGAGCTGCTCACAGTTGCTGACACTGCAGCAGGGGCACAGCAAGAACCCCCCATGGCTGRGGGGCTGCTCCTGCTGCTCATGACCCCGGGACCCAGGAGTTCTGTGTCCTGACCGACTCAGCCTGGGGAATGTGGTGCATCCACCATGGATCTGCCAACGTGCCAGCTGGGAATTGGGTCCCACTGCTCACTTGTGACCTGGGCACTGCTGTGCTGGGTGAGGTGTCAGCTCCTGAGGCTGAGGAGCAGCATGAAGGGCATCATCACAGGTCACCATGCAAGTTTCCAGTGGTGACACATCCTAGTTTCTCCTGCCTTGCCCTGGAGACCATCTCCTCATTCCTCCTGTTGCCAGGGCATGCCCCTCGGGTCCAATCCTGATGCCTGCACAGTGGAAGAAACAAGCTGGTTTGAAACACRACCCATATCAGGTAGAAGTTGCAAAATTGTATTTTAATATTTCACCTACTCAGGTGACTTTACAATGGATAAAGTCATGAGGGCTCATTTGCTCTGTCCTTTGCCTGGCTGTAATGGGGGCTARTAATGACCACAATGCTGATCTTTTTCAGTCTTGACTCCACAGTTTTTTCCTGAGTGATAGAGCAAATCTCCCRTTGGCAGGGCTGGGAAGATGCTGTCCCACACCCTCGGTGATAACCATMAGCAGCCCCTCCCTGCATCCCTGGGTGAGCCCCAGCAGGATGGGGACACAGCCTGCCTGGGCACCAGCTGGCAGGGCTGCGCTTCCCCAGAGACTGCTGCCAGGGTTTTATTGCAAATAATGGAATAATTACTCTCTCTTTGCCKAGGACTTGCCCGCAAACAGCTGCTGATTCCTGTGTGAGGGCTCATGAGCCCAAATTCCCATCAGGGGGCTCGCTAGTGCCTTTGTGATGGAGGAGCCTGGCACCGAGAAGGTGGCTGTGGCTTGGAGGATGCCTGGGTGTGATCACCAGAGGCTTGGGCTCGTGCAGACTGCCCTTGCTCATCAGGCTTCGTGCCACTTGTGTAAACTATTACAGCAAAGGGCAGAGGTTAAATGCAGCACATGTGCGGCATCAGTTAACAGGATTTCAAGGTCTCTAGTGGAGTTTCTGCTCAAATCTCTTGTGGCAGGTTCAGTTTTCTTAACCCCTCTCATGCCATGAAGTCAGAGGGGCTTGGCTCTGCCAGACCTTTGGAGGGGATGGGCTTGTACTGGCTGGGGGTTTCCCCAAAGACTGTGCTGGGGGGGGGCTCTGTCCATTTGGGAGGGGGAGGGTACAGCACACACACCACACCAGTGGTCTGGGGGGCAAGTGGGAGAGACTGTCCTATTTCTACAGGAAGTGTCCTTGGAAGGCAGCAAGCTGATGAATGAGGAGCCCCTCATCATGTCCCATTCTGCTTCAGGTCCCTTTACCACTCAGGGGGGAGCTGCTCCTGCCTTTGGTCCCAGCCAGACCCAGCACCGCTGAAGCACCCTCTTCTCTCAGTGTGTCCTCCTGCTGAGCTCACAAAGGTTCCTGCTGGGACTGGGACRTGCTGGTGCCTTCACTCCCTACCTGTAAAGCAGACACAGTCACCCCCTGCTGCCTGGGGGGCCTGGGAGGGGATGGCTGCAGTGGAAGTCTCAGCCATGATTCAAACCCAGGGCAATTTGGGTGGAGAAAATGCAGTTGTGAATCTTCACTGGCCTGAGGCCATTCAGAGCTGCTCCTGGGCAATGCATCCACCCACAGGTCATCTCCTCCCGGATTTACCAGTCACACTGGGCTTACAGGGAGAGGGAGTCTAAMGTGTGACTCGGGCAGCATTTAGTGCATTCCGTGTCTCCTGCAGTTGATGCATCAGAGAGCTGGATGCCAAGCTTTGCACTGTAGCTCTGCCATGCTGTCCTCCTCAATTCCAGATGTTTCTCCAAAGGGCCAGGATCTTGGAGTCAGAGTGCTTGGAGGGCTTTCACTCTGCACTTTTGGGGGGTTTTGGCAAGGAAAGGGAGGGCTTGTGCTGCCACCAYTGTGAAGAAAACATGAAAATATGATACTGGCATTGCCTGAACACTCAGAAGCTTTAAGAAATACTGAAAGTGTCCTGTTTGCTCATGCATATTTTTCCAAAAGAGATTGGTAATTTTCCATGAATGGGTGCTGCTGAAAGGAATCCTGCCTTTGGGGTTTCGGTTCCTGGGGTTTCCAGTTCTGCCTCAAGGCTGAAGACTGGTGTAATGGACGGGTCAGGGGTGGCAGTTTACTGAGGAGCATCAATCCCAATGCCAACAGATGCACAGCTTGCTGGACCAGAGGAACAGGACATGCAAGTGCCCTTCTGCACCTGTGTGCCCCTGACAACACCTTGCCCATGCAGTCCTCTCTTTTTTTGGGAAATGAATAATTTCAATCGTCACAGTTAAAAAACTCAGCCCCCAGAACATTCAAGACCACAAGAAACTCCTGCATTTTGATGATTTCAATTTGTTTTTCAGTCCTGAACCCTGTCAAGATGAACAAAAAGCATACTTGAAAAACAGGGATGCTCTGCCTGCATCTCCTCATGTCAGAGCTGAGGGGAGATTTCTGGATGTAAGATGGGTTTGGCYCAGACATCTCCACACAAATACCCCRCTGTTTGTTAAGAAACCTGTAAAAATCATGGTAATCCCTTTGATCTGAAATCAATGGGTTCTGCTGTCTGGTGCTGATTTTATTATCAGACACTGCTTAGTATCATCCCATGGCTTGGACTAGTGCCTGAGGCTCAACACCAAATTAATCATGAGCTGGCAGGCGAAGGTCTCCCCTGAGCTCCGGATCTGTGCTGGTTCTCCACAYGTGTGCAGTGCCCTGGATAATACACATTGGATTTACAGAGCAGTGTGGCTACCCTGGGACACCCAGGATCCTGCAGAGCTGCTCCAACACTGTCTCCAGATGGGATGGGAGCAGCATGATRTGGCTGTCAGGGTGAAAGCTTGGGTTCTGTTGAGTTGTCCTGATCTCTTCTCCTTGTGGGGTGGGGAGCTCACCTTGGTGGCTGTATTTCCAGGGTCTGGAGCTTTGTGCAAACACAGGATGAAGGAGCGGGGGTGTCTTTGGGTCCTAACACAGTTCCCAGGGTCTCTGTCAGCCTGAGCTTCCACGCAGCCGTCCCTTGGGCAYGGGACCTAGGACAGGCCTTGAACAGCTTTGTGCTGATCTGAGGACTGCTGGACACCCTGCTGGCTGTGAGGGCAGGGAGCTCTTGATGACTGAGGCCAGGTAGATCCCCAGCTGCCTGCAAGGCGGTGGCATCGACCGTGACAGCAGCGCTCCCAGCCCCGCTATCCCTCCCCGCTGCCTGCAGCAGCTGAACATAAAATCCAAGCCCCCTGGAGACCCACCACCAACCACACGAGCCCCAGCCAGTTTTGTTTTGATTATACATTTGTTTCCTCCCTCCCGGGAGTGTCTGACACAGCTTTTACCTCTCAGCGCGTCAACGCCTGGCTCCCCCCACCACCTCCCTCCCCTCCTGTCGGCTCTGCTTGGATTAGCCCTGACCCCTGCTGAACTCTGCTGCCACAAGAAGTGTCAACTCCTTTCACTTTCCGAGAGCTTTCCAGCCCTGAACACTGAACAGGGAAGGAGTGTCCTCCAATGGAAAACCTCCCACATAATTTTTTCCGACTCGGTGCTCTTGCTGTGCATCCGGGGAGGACAGACACTGGTCCCTACATTTGGCCATGCTCTGGGGGCAGCATGGATGACCTGCAGCACATCTCTGCCCTCCCCTGAGCCAGCACACATGCAAAGAGGGTAAAAGGGGCGTTTAAGGAGGATTTGCTTCGTGAAGAAAAAGCAGCAGGAGAGGAGAGAGTAGGAGGATAGCTATAGGCACAACATGGCATGGCAGGGCATGGTGCATGGGGCCAAGGATAGGTGTTYCCACGGGAGCATGGCAGGGTCAATGGCTGGATTTCTGCAAGGGATGGGTGGACATCAGCAAGATGGGAGAGAGGAAGAGCTGGCTGCTGCCACCAGGAACACAGAGGATGAGGAGAAAGTCTTTCAGCTCTTTCCACCAGTTCTGGCTGAGGCTGTGCTTCTCCATGCTAAGCAGCAGCAGCTTCAACATTCTGTGAGAGCTCCAAAATTCAGGGGAAATTGTCCCACCGAAAGAAAAAGACCACCTGAGGRCAGGACAGGAGCCAATGCCCTGTGCCCATGGCTCAGCAGGGTTAATGCTTGTGGGGCTGGGAGTGATCCCCCAGCCRTGAGCAGCCACCCCACCCCAGCCAGCAGAGATGCTGGGTGATGGATATGGAGCCCCAGCTGGGGAGTGGGGCGGTTAACTCCAGCAACACCAGCAGAGTAAAGAAAGGGAATGCCTCATGCTAAGGAGTTGCAGATGTTTGGATGTTCGGATATGGGTGGAGCTGCAAATGCACAACACAGTTTGCAGCGGGTGGAAGGATGGGAAGTACGAGGGCAAACCTGCCCCTTCTCCAAAGCCTGTGRCAGTGGAGGGAGCCCTTCTGGGGTAGGTGCCATGGGGGAGTGCATGGCTGGGGCTGTCTTCTCTCARAGCTTGGAGATGCCATGGAAAGGGTGGGGGAGGCCAATGCAAACAGCTCAGCTGCTCCCAGGTCTGACTGCCACTGTGTCCCCCTCTCTGATGGAGCCCCCAGAGCAGCCACCGGGCAGTCAAGGTTAACTGAGCCATGGAGACAACAKCTCAGAGCACTTCATTTATGACACATCAAGGATGTACCTCGCTCTTCAGGAACCGTTTCCCCCGGCTTTTTCCCGAGCCTGCAGAAGCCAGGCAGATATCCAAAGCCATTCCTCACTTTCACAGGTCTGTGAAGGGATGCCTGCCCAGCTGATGCTGGGTGAGGGTCACYGGCCTGTTTTGGTCTGACTGGGTCAGCAGACACCAGCACTTAGCACTGCTGTCCCAGAGCTGAGCAGAGGTGCATGCTGTGCCAAAGGGAGGAGCAGCATCACCTCTGGAGTGAAGAAGGCTTCTCTGGAGGCCTGCAAGGACTCAGGCAGGATAAAYCCAGGCTGAAGGGCACATTTAGGGCTGTGCTGACCTCAGTGTTCAATGATTTTGTCTTATTCCTGGCAAAGGGATGGAGAAGGACCTGATAAAGCCCARTTGGGCAGGATCAGTGAGGTCCAAGCCCTGCTGCTGTACCTGAAGGAGGTGTTGGGGTGGTGGGGAACACGGGGGCTGAGAGGACTCTGTGAGTCTGGAGCCCATCAGCTCCAGTGTGTGAGTATGGGCAGGTATTGCTYGTTTCTGAGGTGCCAGCTCTTCAGGGTGGGCATGAGTCCCTTTGCTGGCTGGGAGATGGGGTCCCACCCMAGAGGAGCTCTTGGGAACCTGTTTGCTGCATCTCTTGGTGAAAGCCCAAGCCCTTGGAATGCTGTGCACCTGCAGCCCCAGGCTCASAGGAGCAGCCCCTTCTCTTGAAGCCCTCCTGATGCCTCCAGGTCCCCATGGTGCCAGCTCGCTGTGGTTCTCTGGCTCTTTGTCAGCAGYGTGTTTGGTAGCTCTGTGGCCATCGTGCTTCCTGACATGTTTTCTTTTCCCCTGTGATTTTGAGAATTGTATTCATTTCTTTGTTGAGGAGGGAGAGGGAAAGGTCATCCCTTGCTAGCAACTCATTAAAGCAAAACAATAGAAAGAACAGCAAATGGGCTCTGGGACCCGCTTCTCCAGGCATGTGTGACGCTGTCTTTTGTCAGTGTAGGAGAGGGGCATCCGTTGAGGTGGTAGCATTACAGGGAGGCCCTCCCATCCCCCCCCAAACCAATTCAAGGCATCACTGGAGGACCTCAGTGTGTGTCAGGTCTTTTGTTCGTTTGTTTAGTGTGTGTGTGCAATRTACATTCAGCCCTGCTGTCATTAAAAAAAAGTTTTTAATGAAAATTTTCTCCTTCCCTCCTCCCAAGCTCCCCAGCTCGGACCAGTTCTGTTTCTTTCATGTGGGAGGCAGCTGCATTTGTCTCAATAATTGTGTTTCTCTGTTGCTATGTACTGCTGAGGACTTGGTGACACAATGGAGATGTGAAGCGTTCCTCTTTCCCAGGCCTGGCTCTAGGGGTTTGGTTTTGGCGACATTCTGGCCTTCCCTCTCTCCAGGATGCCCATATGAGGTTTGAAGTCCATCTGGCATTTGGCAGGAGAGTCATTGTTTAATGCYGATGGTCGTGTTTGGAGTGAGAAGGAAGAACAGCTCCGTGCCTGTGGTGTCTCTCAGGATCACTTGAAGTCCACTGCATGTTCTGATGGGAAAGGCTGGGCAGTCACCACGCTTATTGGGGGTGCCCAGCATCTATGTTTGAATGTCCTGCTGGGCCTGTTTGCCTCCAGACACCATACAACCACCTCATGGACTGTCCCAGTCCCACCACAGCAGCTTCTGGCTGGGCAGCTGTGGTGTTCCACAAGGGAGTGTGGAGACTGCACTGTGGGCAGAGGCTGCTTCGGGCACCCTGTGGCTCATCACTGCTTCTGAGCTTCCCCTGCCCCGTCCTTTGGGGGATCTGCCTCCACCAGCAGCACAGCAAGGGCARCTCTGGCACTGGGCCTGGAGCAGCACAGGAGCTCTCCCAGTTTCAGGTGGACACTTCGTTGCACTGGGGAGGTGGGCCAGGCATGGGGGCTTCGGGCACATTGCCAGAGCAGGGCTGGGAGTGGGAGAAGGAGATTGGGTGGCACAGGACATGAGGAGCATGTAGGAGTGGGACTGCATCCACTGTGGGACAGGTGGGGCATGGCGTGATTGGGAGTGCAGCYGCTGTGGGGCACAAGGGGCACAAGGGGCTGGTGTGGGGCACGTGGGAAGCAGGAGAAGGGGAGGCACCTCACAGGTTCCACCCGGGACACTGTGCTGGAGCCCACGGCTGACATTGCTGACCCAGAGAGGTCTGGATATGAGGCCAAGGAGATCTTTGGGAACTTTGTGACCCTCGGGGCCGGGTCGTGCATCCCCCGGGGCCGG
>NW_026623886.1:154337-176137 GCF_030028575.1 Malurus melanocephalus | reverse complement strand
TCCCCCGGGGCGGGGCTGTCCTTCCGTGCAGCGCGGAGAGGTGGCAGCAAAGGCCCTAGCACGGGGGTCGCGGGGAGCTGCTGCCGCAGCCGCGGGTGCCGGGTCCCGGCCGGGGGGAATGCGCGTCCCYCGGCCCCGCGTGTGCTCCCACCGCGGTCACACGAACGCGACCCACGCGCCGGAGCCCAGTCCGTCTCTAGGTCGTGACATCAGAGAATGGTTTTGTCCACTTCTTTAAAGAACATCTGGTCCATCCTCCTGAAAGCCTTTCTTGGTCTCTGTCCGACCTGACCTCGAGCGCTCCCAGGGATGGAGCATCCCCAGGGACACTCACCACAGGCTCAGGGATTGGAGTCTGTTTCTGGGAATGTCCAAACTTTAGTGCTTCTGCCCYCTGCTCCAGTCTGCACCCGCCTCTCTGTGCCCACTGACAGCCCAGGGTGCTGGAATCCCACAAGAACAGCTTGTGACACTTCAGGACTTGTCAAGGCTGAAGTTGAACCTTTATCCCAGGCTGGTGGGGTGCCCACAGCCCAGCTAGCCCTAATCTGGGGCTGTACACTGCCCRTGTTTAATGAGGTATTGTGTACAGATGTGTCTGACTGTGTGTATGCACATGTCCTGGGCTCCGGGTGTCTTGCTCAATGTTTGCCTCTGTCTTTTAGCAGGTCTGGGCACCTGGGGTCGTTCCCCTTGCCTGATTAAATATCTCCCCAGAAGCAAGTTTGTGTAGCCAAGGATCTTATCGCTGTGTCAGTGTCTGCTTGGGGATGTTCACAGCTCTCCATGCGTGCAGAGTTTGCACAGTGTCCGTGGGTCACGCTGGGCTGTTGAAGATGCTTCTTCCACCGTCAGGATGTGCTGAGTGATGGGGGATGGATGGGTGGCCAGCCAAGGCATGGATGGATCACTGCAGAACAGGGTGGATTTCTCCATGGGTGGTGGGTGCCAGTGGCAGTGGCAGTGGCTATTCTCTCTCCCCAAGGGCAGGACACTRTCCTGCATCCCACATCTATGGAAGGGGGACAGGACATCCCTGAGGCTCAGATGCAGCATCAGAAATGACCCTGTCACTTGCAGTGAGGTGCCCTGTGAGGGGCTGATGGCAGCTGCTGTGGCCTTGGGTGGGGCCATGCCCCAAGTCTGGCTSTGGCTTCTCTAACTCAAGTGGCTCTGGGGCTCAAGGAACACCCCCTTGCCCAAACAGTGCATGACAGACAAAGCAGTGACACTCTCTGTTCCCATTTTTTTCCCCTCCTACTCTTCCTGCCTCCATGCATCTCCATCCCTAGGAGTGTCCCTCCTGGCTGGGTCGACACCTGCCTGACCCTGCCGCTGTCCCTGCAGGGATGCCYGGAGCCCGCAGGGCATCGGCAGGCAGGGAGGACTGGGAGCCACGGGCAGCGGGAGGATCGCAGCCTCCTGCACATGTGCTGTCCCACCTGGCAGCACCTCCGTGAAGCAAAGCCGATGCTTGCTGGGGATTGCTCCCCAGCTCTCTCCCTTTGTCATGAAGAGGCAAGAGTGGCAGGACCCATTCATCCCCTCTGGAGCTCATCACTCCCTACTCGCTCCTTGGCCGCAGGGGTGTTTGGCTGCAGGTATTTACCAAATAATTTGCATCCAGTTACAGAAGCCGGAAGGACTGGGAGGATTTTCCCTCTGGTTTCTCGCAACCAAACCCAACTTGTCCGAATTGCAACCTAGGAAGCATCTCATTAGTGGGGAGTAAGGTCTGCAAAACACAGAGTGCTTGGAAAACACTCTGCCAGAGGCATAGGAATGTGGGCTGGCTATCTGGTCACCATCTTCTCTCATCCATGGTAATTTTCACCATCTTTTCTCCTGTGGCACGTGAGTRCCACAGTGGTTTTGGAGGCTTCCAGCTCATCACATCACTTCCCCATTCCTGCTTTGGCTCAAGAGGTGTTTGATTTTTCTTGGCTGAAGAAAAGGGCTGGTTCTCTCATCTATTTGTTTCCTCACTAGCTCCTCCTCTCAGGG
The DNA here is from genome assembly GCF_030028575.1 of Malurus melanocephalus. Taxonomy (NCBI): domain Eukaryota; kingdom Metazoa; phylum Chordata; class Aves; order Passeriformes; family Maluridae; genus Malurus; species Malurus melanocephalus. The sequence continues at coordinate 174,133 of NW_026623886.1, read as the reverse complement.
TGGGTGGCAACACCCCAAACAGGAGATGAAAGTCTAGGAGCAGACTCCTGGGATGGAGGTTACAAGTGTTTAATGAAATTAGTGGAAGTAGGATCCTCAGCAACATCACTGGCTGATCTGTCTCTAGAGCTGTYCCAAGAGGCTGGTGGGACATCCCTCACCTGGCCTCATGGAGATCTGCTCCCTGGTGTGGCTGCCCCAGAGGGCTTTAGGCCAGATGGAGTTGTGTGGAGCATGAATAACCCCAAAACTTGCTGGAGACTGTCTCAGATGGGATCCAAGCTGGCACAGGGTCTGGGATGTGGGACTGGGGGAAGAGGCAGGATCCAAAGTGACCTGGTGACTGCCAGCTGTGACTGCAGGGGGGCTTTCTGCCAAGGTTTGGCAATGGGAGAGATCATGGAAGTGCAGGTGGCAGCTGTGCCTGGGCAAACATAGTTGCAAGGTAACTCCTATGCCCATGACTTAATATCCCYCCAATAACACATCCCTGGGTAGAGCTTAGCACGGCTGAGCCAGCCTGTGCCAGTGGCTGGGACAGAGACAGCACGGCTGCGGTGCCTTCATCCCACCAGCAGCAACCCAGGCACACACATGGCCCGTGCGAGGCTGGCTTCCACTGGGACTGAGGACACCTCTGTTTTGAGGGGCATGGTGACTGTGGGAGCCTGTTCCTGGCTGCCTGCTTGTCCCAGCAGAGCCCGTGGGTGCTGGTGAGGGGATGCACCATGGCCCTGGCTCCTGGCCCAAGTGGGGAGGGGTCTGTGCTCCCCTGCCAATGGCACCATCTGCTCCCTGAGCTGCCAGCCAAGGCTGACAGTCCCTGCCCGGCCAGTCCTCAGGTGCCTGGGCAGAAGAATCCMTGTGGGCTCTTGCTGTTGAGGTGGAAGTGGCCATTGAGCAGCCCTGGTCTGCTCTTGGCATCATGTCACTTCTGCCAGAATCTTTGTGACAGTGTGCAGTGTCTCTTGTGCAATCAAGAGCCGCCTCCTTTCCTTGCTCCTCTCCTTGGCAGCTGCCAGGCTGTAGCTTCTATTTCAAGGCCAAATTTGATGAGCTCCAGCTTCCAGATGGGTGATCTTGTAATGACTTTGCAAATTAATGTCACTCCTGCCTGCCACACGGGTGAGGGTCAGGATGGACACAGCTCCCTCAGCACAGCAGGGAAGGAAAGGCTGGGATGGATGAAGCCAAGCTGCCTGCACTAGCTCAGCCACCCTGACCCCTCCAATTCAGCAGCCCCACTGGCAGCAGAGCTGCTGGGCTCCTCTAATGTGAKGTGCTGCCCACAGAGCCAGGCTGGCAGCACCCTCTGTGCCCTGTGAGCCCCCACTTCCTCAGGACATCCCAGGGCTTGTTTCTGGGCTTTGAAGAGCCTGAGTCCCTTGACACGGCCAAAATGAGTTTGGATGCCGAGCACCTCCTTGCTCCCCATGAAGAATGTGTCCCACCATGGGCAGATGAGTTTCCAGCCAAGGAAGCTGCTCCTTGCCACCAGGAGAGGTGGGAGACGGTAGCCTGGCGCTGCAGCCATGGGATGCAGATCTCCTCAGTGTCCCGGCTGAGCCCCCTGCCCTCCTGTGCGGGTGAACCACAACCTCCTTTCCGTGAGCCCACCTTTCCCTGGGGCCGCTTGTCCTTCCTGGYGCATGTGGCACTGCCTGTCGCTGTCCCCAGCCAGGCAAGGCAAGCTCCCYGAGAGCCCCACACCCGCAGCCACTCTCGGTGGTACCCCGTACTCTGTGCCCTTGCTGCTGGCACCCTGGGGACGGCCACCTGCCACTGCTCTGGCCCGCACAGCCCATGGCTCCAGCACCGCCCAGCTTAGCCCCTCCAGACCTGCCACCCCTGCACGGCTGTGGGTCTTTGGTCCCCTGGGGGCTGGGGACAGCGGGGGACAGCAGCACCCCCCAGGTGCCGGGGGGCTGAGAGGAGGAGAGGTAGGGGGTTGGGAGACCACCGCCCGCCTCGCCTGAGCCGGTTCCCCTCCCCGGCCTCACCAGCCCATTTATTACCCCTCTGCCATTCATCGGGCCAGACAGATGCCCCCAAATAAATACCCCCAGACAATAGGGTGGGAGGGGCCAGTGAGGCTCCTTATGAATAAGCATGAGGGTCTTTGGACACAGCTTCCTCTCTTTGCAAAATGGGACCGATTGTGCGGCAGGCATTTAAAATTCAGCCGCGGTCGGGCTGTCTTCCAGTGTCCCCTGAACTGCTGAGGTGCTTCATTTATTTCATAATTTCCCCTCCTCCCCTCTCGGCGACAGACCTGGCTCTTTTCACGCCTTGTCCTCCCTCTTTCTTTCCTTCTTGCTCCCTTTCTCTAATTTTTCTTTTTTAAAATCTTCCTTCCTTTTCCTACTCCTTGTCTTTTTCTCTCCCTGGCTTTTGTGCTGGGGCCCGTGACGAATGGCTCAGAAAAGAGGGTGCTGTGAGAAACTGGAGCTGCCGCTGGCAGAGTGGGTGGTGAGGACTTGGTGCTCGGGGGAGGCAGGAGGGGGCTGGAGGGGTCTGCCTTGGAGTGCCCGGCTGGGGTTCCTGCATGAGCTGGGCTGTGGAGACCGCAGGGTGATGGGCAATCCAAAGGGCTTTGCTGTCTGGGGGCTTGCAAATGCAAGGATTGCCACCTGTCCCCCACCGCCTGTCCCTTGCCTGTGGGGAGACAGCCCTGCGGTGGCCAGCCCAGCACACCCAGAACAGGCTCTGTGCAGAGGGGAAAAGCTGTGCCCTGCTGTATCACCCACCGGGGATAGAAAACAGCCCTGGGACATGGGATGCACGCAGACATCGGGAGATGCAGAAGGAAGAAGGAGAAGGAAGGAAGAAGGCCTGTCCAGGCCAAGAAAGCCCCGGTTTTGATGGCRATGGGGTTGCTGGACCTCTGGCCTGTTCCCATGCTGGGACAGCCCCAGAAGTGCTGCTCTGTAGGTCAAGGATGGGTGGTTTTTGGGATCTTGGACATCAGCATCATCCCTGGGCTCCCAACACCCTAAGGTGCCACTTGGTTCCAGGGCTGAAGGAGGTACAGAATGGAGGGGCTGGAGCAGCAGGACTCAAGTGGCAGGGTGGCTCAGCGTTCCAGGAGAGCTGCCAGCACCCCTGGGTTTCATCAACCAAATGCTGAGATCCTGATGCTGTGCGCTCTGGGAAAGGAGAAGTCCATGCCATGCACAGGACAGCTCCAGAGTTGGTCCCAGCCCATGAGCTGCTTGCTGTGGTGCTTGGGCTTGGCAGGAGAATATGTGGMTGGGCAGAGTCCCCAGTGCCCCCAGGGCTCTGCGTGGAGGAATGAGCATCACCCACAGCACTGGGGAGCTGCAGCAAGTCCCTGGGCAGCCTGGTATGTCCCTGTGCTGAGAAATCATCTGCCTACCCCTTCCCCACTTCTGGGATCCTCTGCCTGAAGGCCAGGCAAGGAAAAAGGGAATTTCTACACAAGGGCTGGCAAGGACACTGCAAGTGAGGTGTCGCCTGTGAGACTGTCTGCCCTTAGGGACTAGCAGAAGAGGCCAGAGCCGTGCTGGTGGAGTCAGGAAGACATCACCAGCTGCAGGCTGAGGGTGGGCAGACCCTCCATCCAAAACCCTGGAGGCTCTCAGTGCCCAGGGCATCCTCAASCCATGAGAGGACACAGAGGTGGGTCTGCCCCGGAGTTTCGGGGTGTCGCTGTGGGTGTGGGTGCCCTCTGTGGGGCATTGTCCCCAGTCACTGCCCACCAGGGCCCCTTCCCCTACAGTTCCACTATCCCACTGCCTGCTGGCGGGCACGGCAGCCACAGCTCATGGGGGCCAGGGCTGGCAGGCTCCAGCAGCAGGAGGGCTCCTGCATTACAATCCTGGGCAATCTGTCCCCCTTCCCGCTGCCCAGCAGTGGAGGAGACGGTTACTGTTTAATTCCATTTGACAGCTCTTTCATCATCTGCCTGCTTCCCTCCAGCTTCCCGTGGCTCCTCCAAGGCTCCTTTGTGGCTGTAATCAAATCCCGGTGAGTGATGGCTGCTCGAGGGAGGGATGACAAGGACAATGGAGAGAGGGTGGCTGGCCTGCTTGCAGGGGAGAGGGAGCACGGCCTGGTCATGGCTGCGGGGAGGGGAGGGCACAGTGGGATCACAGAGTGTGGGGGCCTTTGCTGTCAGCTCCTGCAGGTGCAGCTGTGGGCAGCAGCACTGGGAGTTGGGCTGGCTGGAGCATCCCTTGTGTCCAGTTCTGGACTGCAAAGAGTATCCCTGGCATTGGGAGCTGGACTGACCAGAGCATCCCCAGTCCTGTGAACTAGAGGAGATGGAGCATTCCCAGTGCTGGGAGCTGGCCTGGGTGGACCATTCCCAGTGCTGGGAGCCAGACAGGACTGAAGATCAGAACATCCCCAGCGCTGGAAGCCACCAGCTGGTTGGGCCATTCCCAGTGACTCCCTCACAATCAGGCCGGGAGGTCCTGGCCAGGGCAGCAGAGCTGGTGTCCAAGCAGGGGCCAGGCAGGTGGTCATTGCCAGTCTCCCTGAGAGGCAGAGGAGCAGATGTCCTCCCACAGCCCTCTCACACACCCTCTGAGCATCCTCTCTGGGACTGGCGACACGCTGGCTCATAACACCCTGGCACCTTTCCCACCTGGCATGTGGCTGTAGCCCTGGAGGAGTGTGGCAGCTTTCTCCCCGTGACAGGGGGGACAGTGTAGGGGAGATTCTGGTGCAAAGCCCTSGGGCAGCACAGGCTTCCAGCACAGCAAGGCTGGCAGAGAGGGGTGAGCCTCGCTGTGCCATGGCAGCTTCTGCTATCCCCATCAGCTGAGAGCTGGGGGACGTGGCCACTCTAAGGCAGTCTGGGACAGGTTAATGGAACTCTAAGGGATCCCCAGCCTCGATATTTCTGCAAAATTTGGTAAATCTGCCCCTAGACTTAGTCTGGAGGCTGTGCTGGGGTGGCAGACCCCCTCTGGAGATTTTTCACAAGAGGAGAGGAGCCCAATGTCTGCAGGGTCACCAGCAGCTTCCCATTTCTCAGCTCTGTCTGGGCTGAGCCCTCAGCTCCTGTGCCTTGGCTTCCCCCAGTGTTGACCAGTGCTGACCAGTGCCATGCCRGTGCCACAGTGATGGAGTCCCATGGGTATCTCTAGGAGAAGATACCCTCCTGTTTCCATTCCTGTGCCCGAGAGGCCTCACCAGCACTGCCAGGGAATCCTCCCCATCACCATCAGCCTGGCCCAACCTCACAGTGATTTTTTTGGTGGTTTTCAATAACATTAAACTTTTGGCCAAATTGCAAAGCATCTGAAGAGCCAGGTGTCTGTCTGTGAGCACTTGGTACTGCACTGCACTGCTGAGTTTCCCTGCTCAACAGCGATGGAGCAGGGAAGCAGGTGAGGAGCCCCCAAAAAACACATCACTGTGTTCCAAGGCAGCTGCCCCTGAGAGCCCATGGCTGAGGAACACCCTGATCCCCTGGGGACAGAGCCTGCCCTACCCTGGGTTATCCCCTGCACTGCAGCTGGGTGACAGCTTTCCCAAGAACACATGTTCCCTCATAAACCCCGGCTCTGCTTATCTCAAAGGGCACATCCGACAATTAGCTTATCTGCTGTGAAAGTGAGGAAYGGCTTTGGAGATCTGCCTGGCTTCCGCAGGCTTGGGAAAAAAACAGGGGAAAGAGCCCGGGGAAACGTGAGGCACATCCTCGGTGTGCTGTCAATGAAGTGTCTGCTCTCCGAGTGTGCTGCAGATGGGCTCCATGTGCTCCGTGTGGGGAGCTGGAGGTGCCCCTGACTTTTCAGGATGTTCAGTGCTTGCTGCTGGAAAASCCTGTCTGCAGCTGCTGCCAACTTCGCCAAACCATCCCAGAGTGGGTGGCAATTTTGTGCAGGGTGGATTGCAACCTCCAGTTAAATTTTTGGGGAAAATTTCAGCTGGACACCATGCCTGTTTCCAAGAATGGGGATAAAGGGAAAAATAAAGGATTTGTTCTTATTTTGTTTTAAAATTCTGTCTTGGAAGCAATTTGGCAAGTAGAGAGGAAGAGAGGCTGAGTTTCGTCTTGTGTCCCTGGAATATGCTCAAATTTGACCACACTGGAACACTTTATTTGGGAAAAAAATGTGGTTAGCATTGAACTCGGTACAAATCTCTTCTGTGGGAGCAGCTGCCATCACAGGGCACAGGTCTCCCACTTCCCAGTCCCTGGGCAAATAGCAAAGCTGAGGGCCACCCRTGTCCCCACCAGTGTCGCAGGGGTCAGAGGAATGGCAGAGGGAACTGCAGCCCAATGAGCTTCATCCTCTGTGTGCCATGCCAGGGCCACACTATGTTTGACAGTGATTTACACCATTTTTCTCCTGTCCTGTAGCAATCCTGCATGAAGCAGAGTAGAAGCAGGCACATTTAGGCAGCCCTGTGCAGTGTGGTCACATTGTCCCCTGGGCAATGTTCTGCAGCCCCAAAGATGTTTCTCCTCCCTGCCTGGCCCAGGACATGTCATCCCTCACTTGGAGAGAAAATTAGGACTTGGTTGAGTTAATTTGCTGCAGATTATTGTTTGAGGAGCCAATAACCAAAAAGCTGGTACCCCAATTTTCCTTCCTCCTGGAGACTTTCTGGAGCTCCTGTAACCAAGAGGTTTTCTGGATGGTGGCTGGTGCCCCATATGCTGCTTGAGGGAGGCAYAGGCTGCCTTTGGTGGGGAACTTCAGCTTTCTCCCCACCCTGTTCCTCCTGCTCTCCCCCAAATTTGTACCAAGGAACAAGTATATTGTTTGCAGCTAAAAACTAGAAATGATTTATATGTTTATAAGCACGGCTCTGGCTCCATTTATTTTGGCAAAGGAATTGTTTGCATCTTTGCAGAATTCCTTCACCCAAACCACTCATTAGATATGAATTTCAAAACAGCCAGAGGGAGCGGGTGACTCAGGGGAATTAGCAAATGGCTTCTCAAAGACTTTTACGTCAGGGGCAGCAGCTCRATTCCAGATCTCTGTGCCAGTGGCCCACAAGTCATTGTCATCCTGTGYTGGGTCAGTGACCACGAGTCAACCAGTGCCTTTGAGGACCTTGGTCTTTGACTCTGAACTGGCAGGTGTCTTCACCATGGGAAACCTCAGCCAAGGGAGAAGCCTGGAAAGACAGGAGGAGAAGGATTCCATCAATGAGTTTTCACTGGACACGACAACATCATCTACAGGAGCTGATATGGAGGAGTCATGTTCTAACACAGCTCTTTYACTCCAGCGTGAAGGTCTGGGAGTTTTTGGAAAGAATGTGTGAGGAGAGTCAGCCTTGAGGCCTGTGAGGGCAAATGTGACAGCTGATGCCTCTGCTGTGAATTTAAAGGCCTCCTTGTTTTTCACCTGGAAGCYTTTAAGAAAGTTGTACATGCAGATACTTGCAGTTATCACTTTCCTCCTTCAGACAAGAACCCACAAAACAACCAYGGGGTGTGATGATGCCCCCATCACCTTTTCCTGGCAGAGTTGCTTGTCTTGGGCTGGCACTGGGAATGGGAGCAGGCTCTCAGGCTGGTTTAGCTGAGATGTGTATGGGGAGGACCTTGCTCTTCTGATGGCACCATGGAGGCTCCAGAAAATTTCAGAGCCCTCAGAAATGTCTGCTTGGGGCAAGGGCATAGGCACATCTTCTGTGGAAGAAAGGCTGTGAGATGTGAGTGTAGCTGAGGACCCCTGGAGGGAGGAGAGTCCTCCACTCTGGGCCAGGCAGCCTGGAGGACCAGAGGTGTCCTATCCTCTGAACCTCCGTGTGTCCCTGGTGCTGGTGTCCCCAGTGTCCCCGTCGCCTGTTGTCCCCAGAAGCASAGCCGACATTTGGGCAGCAGCGTGCCCTGTGGCAGCTGGTCCCTGCCCAAGTGTGCCAGGCAGCTYGTGGTGCTACCAGACTCTGGTGTCCATCCCCACTCTGCCCCACTCTGCCCCTCTCTGCTGGCTCACCCCCAAGCCAGCCTTGGCTCCTTGTGTCACAAGCAGAGATGAAAATAAACTCCACTGAAGGGTCCTTTAACTTTCTCTACTCGAGTGAAAATAAATGTGCTTTCCCCACCASCCAGCCCTGCAAATTCCCTGCACTGTGAAATATCTTCCAGATATAGTAAAGAGACGGCTTTCGACTATTTTTTCAAACATCTTTAACTGCTGTATATATTTCCAGGGAGACGTAATAAGCGCTACAGCTAATTTATCTGCATGTACTGTAAATATTTTCAGGAGATAGCAGAAAGGATTTCAAACACATGGCTGGGAGTACTGGCACACAGTGTAGGCTGGGTGGGAAGGATGCCTTTAACCCTTTGCGTGCCACATCCTTTCCCTTTGCTGCTCTCTGTGTGTTCCCAGTGCAGCATCTCCTCRCCAGCCCAGGGCTGTCCCTGCAGCTGGTGTGCAGACAGATGTTTGGTTTGCACAGGGTGCTGAGGCTCGCTCTTCCTTTTGACATTGTGGTCCTTTCTCTGGGGGCACTGGGAGCTCAGCTGGCAGTCACAGGGAGCTTCCCTCCTGCCCTACTGCCCACAGTCATACCTGGATCCCTACACCCCTGTCCACACAGTGACCTGCTGCTACAACCATGGGACAAGATTTGGAAAGAAAAAGTCCTGCTTGGGCATCTAAGCGAGTGTCTTGCAGCCCCAGAAGCCTTTGGGTTTCAGCAGAGGTTGCAGATCCKTGGTGGGGGAAAACCAGGGTGCCTAGTTACTGCCAAGAACTGGGATTGGGAAAGGAGGCTGAACACAGCAGAAACAGAGGTGCTGGCCACATGTTTTGGCTCCCTTGGCCCTTGGGAGATGYGAGCTCTGCAGAAGAGCTCAATCCACCAACAGCTCATTCTCAGGGCTCACAGTTGTAATGAGAGAGAGCCCAGGTAATGGAGAGCTGGGGGAGCAGACAATGGCAGGGTGCAAGCATCTGTGGCTCTCAGGGGTCCCTGTCCATCCCCTGACCACCCCGGCTGGCCACAGGGGATGCAGGACCAGGCATCTGCTGGAACACAGCTCAGCAAGCACCCCCAGCCCCACTCCTGGCATGGCAGCTGCTGGCCACACATCCCACTCGTGACTGCAGCCACAGTGCCCTGATGCTCTGGGGACAGTCACCCTGTGTTGGGAGAGTCTTTCAGGGATGGCTGAGACAAGGGTTCCAGTGGCCACCTTCACCCTTCCTGTGCCTTCCCCAGGAACTTGTGTGGGGTATAGTGACCTTTCCAGGGGAAGGTCTGGAGAAGGAAGTCATGAGGTGCTGGCCTGGGGGAGCAGAGGTCTTTCATCATGCAGCCAGTGTCTGGTGTCAGCAGGGAACCGTGCTAACAGCACATTCAATTCAATGCCTCTGACTGAGTGAACCCAGCTCTGTGGCACGAACAGCCTGTCCTGAAACCACAGGTCACCGCAGCTGGGCCAGCCACCCTGCTGAGGGGTCTGCCTGCCAGATTGGGGAGGTTGTGCATCCTCACTGCCACTGCCCTCCCTTCTGCTGGGAGCTCCCCACAAGCTCCTGCCTCTTGGCTTGTTTGTGGGGGTGTTTTGGCCAAGGCAGCATTTTCCCTGGGATTCTCCTGCAGTAAGTCCACTCCTTCACTCTGGCAGCTTGCCCAGTTCCTGACCATACCTCGTGGGTAGGAATTCTGGGGGCATTTGTGGCTCCCAGCCCATCAGCTGGGTGYCTCTGGCTCACTGCAGGTTTGGGGGCTCTGTTGGCAGTGGGAGCAGGGAGGATGCACTGTCTGTTATGGAGAAAGATGGGATTTGCCCAGCGGTTTGCACAAGCCCTTAAGGTTTTGGGACTTCTCTCCATCATCTGAGCCCTGGGTCCCAGGCTTTTAGTGGGTATGGGTCTGATCCAGACTAATTCCAGATGGGTTGCAGTCCCTTTGCGCGTTCCTAAGTTGTGGATAGAGCAGTTTCTCCTACCAGCTGAGGCTGGACAGTGGGCTGAGGCTGTCAGGCAGGRGAGCTGCCCCAGCCACTGGGAGGAGCACCCAGGCAAGGGGAGCCTTCCTGGCAGCAGGCACGGTGCTCTGGCTGCATTCTCCGGGCGATCTGCTCCCTGGGCTCCAGGTCCCGTGATGGAATTTAAGGCAGAATAAGGACCAGAGGTACCTGTTGGCTTGGAGCCCAACTGGAAAGCTATAAGAAGGAGATAAGAGCCTTTAAATGCTAAGTCTGTCTGAAGAGACAATAAATGTCTTCCCAGCTGTATGTCCATGTCTTTTTACTTGACTTAGAGACCTTTTGCTACAATCCTTCATGCTTTGTGCCTCTTCAAGTTGTTCAGCTGTTGTAAAAGGCCTGTGGAAGCAAACTGCATCAGCCAGGGGACTCCATATCCATCCCTTAGCCTGGGCTGATCCTGTTGTAGGGTCCAGTTTGGGGTCTGCAATGGCTTTTCCCTGATGTCTCACAGGGTAGAGAAGCCCAGGGTGAGCCCTGATGCCAGGGCAGAAGGCACAGGAAGGGTTTTGTGGCCACAAAAGAGGAAAAGGCAAGCTAAGAGAAAGGACCCAAATATTTCAATTCAGACTTTGTGTGAGCAGCAAAATGTTTGGGAACTGAATCTGCAAAGAGGATCCAGATGGGGAGAACTGCAACTGCTCCCTGTGAGCGGAGCCTGAATGTCTTTGGGAATGTGGGGTGGAAGGTTGGCAGGGGGYAGCCCTGGGGCTGGGGGGCTGCAGGAGGGGGGGAGTGTGAGGCAGCCATCCTCACACACCCAGCGTGTGCGGATCTGGAGCTAATCAGCCTGACACAGGATGCTTTGGTGTCTGCTGGGGCCGAGCTATGAAAGCAATTGCTCTCAATAAAACAATGTTTCCCTCCTCCGCTTCATTCGGAAGTGAAGCTGTGAGCCCAAATGTCCTCAACTGACTCTCYTGGTCCTTCTGCCCCCTCTGAGGGGAGGGAGGGATGACTGAGACATGGGATAGGTGCAGCTGAGCAGGAGCATGTGTGCGGGTGCCCCCAGGCCAAGTCCCATGGCTCTGGGTGCTGTCTGTGGCTCTGGGCAGCTGAGCAGCTCTGAAGCTGGGTCCTCTCAGGGGCAATGATCYCCTGAGGTTGGGAAGTGGACACATCCCTTCCCAGAGCAGCTGCTGTTGCAGGAGGAGCAGTGGAAGGACTGTGTGGAGGTGAGGGAGAAGGGATGGAATGGCAYTGGGAATGGTGGGGACCCACTCTGAGCTGGAGGCGGTGGTGGAGCACAGCTCTTCTGAGCACCTGCTCCGCTTCTGGAGGTAGGAAGTGTCCCAGCTGGACTGAGAACCTGCTGGGTACCAGGCAGAGGAGCAGCTGACTCTGGCTGTCCTGGACACCTCGGGACAGCCCTGCTCCCTCCCTGCAGCCAGTGGCCTTGCTGTCCCCTGTCCTTGCTCCCGATGGGCACAGCAGCCCTGACAGCAGCGTGTGACCCCTGTGTGGACACAGCCTGGCTCTGCCCTGCAGCACCCTGGGAAGGGCATGTGTGTCCTGCAGCTCTCCGTGCCCACAGCCCAGACCACCACCAGTGATGCCCAGGGAGGCATCCTCTCCCCAGTGCCACCACCAGATGCATTGCATTTTCATTTCTGCACAGGCAGCAGCATTTCTGTTTGGTGTCCATTCCCAAAACCATCAGGGTCCAGATGAGACTTCTGTAGCTTCGAATGGTGACCGTGTCCCCTTCTCCACTCCCACCCCAGGGGAGGCTGCCCTGGAACCCCTGGCTCATGCAGCTTTCTATMATCTCTCACATTTAGTACCAGTTTGCAACAAACCCACTGAGGGGGGAGATTTGGGGGATCCTGGGGAGAGGGCGATGTAGGGAAGAATAATTTGTTCTGTCCTTAAAGGTCTCTACAAATCTCTCTCTATATATTCTTGCCTGTAAAAAAATTAGTAATTTTAAACCGCAGGCAAATGCTTCACATTCCTGAGCAATGCTGCCCTCTGTTTACTGCCCTTATTGTTCTCAATGAGCTGGAACCTTGGAAATGAATATTCGCTCTGACCCCATCCTTCTCCCTGAGAAAGAAAGGAAGAAAGAAAAGAGGAAAAAGAACCAAAACTGCTGAAGGAAAACAGAGTCATTCTTCCCGTGACTGAGTGAAAGAATAACATGGGAGAGTAGAAATAGAGCTGTCAGGGTGTAGCAATTGATTTACAGAGGGATCTGAATGCCGTCACTGCTGTGGTGATGCTGGGCTCCCCGAGCATCTCTCGGGTGCAGAGTGGAGATGTTKGCCACAGGACCAGGGCTCGGGCACWTGGGGGTGGCTGGMAAAGGATGGGAAGATTTAAAGCCCAGCCTGRGGCTCCCTCTGCCTGGGTTATCTGTGGCTGGGGCACTGCTGCAGACCACACAGGCACATGACGCTGGAGCCWTTTTTACTGGTTCCGGAACATAATGGGCAGCACATGGGAGCTGTGCAGCACTGCTGGGCAGCATCGGCACACCCTGGACCTGTGGGAGGACACACACAGGGGAGACGTGCATGGAGGACATGTGCTGGGGACATGCACTGGGGACATGCATTGGGGGACCTGCATTGGGATACATGTATTGGGGTACATGTGTTGGGGTACCTGCGTTAGGGTACCTGCATTGGGGATATGCATCAGGGGACCTGCATTGGGATACATGTATTGGGGTACATGTATTGGGGTACCTGCATTAGGGTACCTGCACTGGGGGATGTGTACTGGGGACATGCACTGGGGACCTGCGTCAGGGGACATACATTGGGCGACATGCAGTGGGGGACATGCAGTGGGGACCTGCATTGGGGGTAGTGCATTTGGGACATGCACTTGGTGACATGCACTGGGAACATGCACTGGGAACATGCACTGGGGACATGTGCTGGGAACATGCACTGGGGACATGCACTGGAAACATGCACTGGGGACATGCACTGGGGCATTCCCGAGGTCGCGTGTGTTAGGAGCACCTGCGCTGGGTGCAGGGGTATGTGCTCCATCCGCCTGGGAGCTCCAGGCTGCCTGGAGCTGGGAAGCACAGACCCTGCCCAGAGGAGGGAGGACTCCAAGCCCCATCACTTGGTTTTCTCCCCCCTGGTCTGGGGAGGAGCAGAGACACCAGCACAGCCTCAGGTCTGTGCCAAACAGCCCTGTGCCTGCAGCACCCGGTTCCTGGGATGGGTACGGGGAGGGGACAATGAGTTACTGTGAGTCCCGTGTCCCCCCAGCACCCAGAGCCGAGCTCTCCAGAGGCAGCACTGGATGCTGGGCTGCCCAGAGTGGGGACCCACCTGTCCCCCCCAAGGGTGAAGGCAGTGGCAGCTGGCTGGGGCGGTCCCCATCCCTCCTCAGCACTCCCTCAGTTAATCATCACGTTGGGTAATTGCACGAGTGGCCGAGGGGGCAGATTGGGAGAGTTTGACTGCAGGTGTGGGGCCATGGATGGGCGCAGAAGGCTTTTAACTGGAATAGGGTTACAGCCAGGCAGCCTAGCAATGCCAGGGATGTGAGGAATCCCCTACCTGCTTCAAAAGGATGCTTTCTTTATCGGCTAATTAAAAAAAGGGCAGTGGTGGGGAGGGGGACCAGAGTGCACCTGTGCCAACAAACACCCAGCCAAGAAGGCGGGGAGTGAGGGCCCGAGTGTGGAGCGGGAGCGAGGAGGGCATGAAGGGACTGCAGTGGACGGCAGGGGCAGAAGGGAAAGGACTGGGATGGGTCAGCACCTCCGGGACCCCATGGCGCTTCTGCTGCCAGTCTGCTGGTTCCACTGTGATAGCACAGGGCACACAGCCTTTCCAGCTGTGCTCAGACCGCCTTCATCCCCATGCAATGCCACCCCYCTGCCTGACAGGTCTGCATGGTACCAGACAGCAACCCCCCAAACTTTTGTTGGCAAGATTTWATATTAATCTGTAGGGATTATGCCTATCTGGGTAAACTGGTGTAAGATCTGTGTCCTGACACAGCTCCTGGGCAATGCCCTGGACAAGTTTCGCACTGCTCTGCTCTTCCTTTCCTCTTCCCCTGTTGTTATTATGGGAGCTGTGTCAGGGCAGAGTTAGGTTGGATAGCAAGAAAAGGTTCTTCTCCCAGAGGGTSCTGGCACTGCCCAGGCTCCCCAGGGAATGGGCAYRGCCYCGAGGCTGCCASAGCTCCAGGAGCGTTGGACAATGCTCTCAGGCACAGGGTGGGATTGTTTGATTTGTCCTGTGCAKGACCAGAGTTTGGACTGGATGGTCCTGATGGATCCCTTCACCATGAGGAGATTCTGCAGTTCTGTGATTATTAGATGGGAAGAGTGTTTTAAAATTGATGTTGCTGTCAAAATGACTCCAGTGAATCAACCTAGGCAGCATCAAGGCAAAATTTCCAGTAGGAACGACCAAATTATTCTTGGGATCTTGGGATTGATGGGGGTGAGCCCTGGGATTTGTAATTCAACCCATCTGGCTCCTGCTGTGTCTGGTGAAAACAGAACTGGGGATGCAGCGTCTCCCACCCTTCCCCGAGGGCTTGTGGGGATGGAGCATCCCTGAACTCTCCACACCTCCAGTGACTCCAGCTGAAATCGGCTGATGGCTTCGAGAGTTATAGAATTGGACACAGAGACATACCCACACATACCATGAGTGCAGAAACCTTGAGTGCTTTGGAAACCAAGCCAAAAAAGAAAGAAAAATTGAAAAAGAAAAGGATGAAGCAGAGTGGAATGAAGCCATTTGTGAGTTGTGGGAGCRGTTTGGACTAAGAGCCCAGCATGGGTTTAATGAGATCATTTCACACCTCTAATTAAATAGGTGCAAGCCTATGAAGGAATAGGCTGTGGACACCCTGAGGGTTTGCAGGATGGAGAAGTTAGTGATGGAGGACAGGGGCTGGTTGCTGTGGATGCATTTGCTGGCTCTGGGGAATGGAGCCATCCCTGAGCACACAGAAGTAACCCCAGAGGGGTATTTTGTGCACAGAAGACTGTCACATCCACCCCCACACTCGCATGCCACAGCAATGGTCACCTCACAGCGAGGGCACCAGATGCCCAGATGCCTGGGGGATGCTGGTGGCACCTGACTGAGACCAGGCTGGGCCAGGTTCCCACCTGCCATGCCTCAGTTTCCCCAGCTATGGTGTGCAGGCAGGATCCTCAAGATGCACTGAGAGGAGATGAAATCCCACTGGATGGGGGATCTGGCTCATCTTCTCTCCCTGCCCCCACCCCAAGTGGGGCATGGGTTTCCCAGGTGTCCCTAAAGTTTCTGCTTCTCCCTCCTCACACAYGGGGATTAGTGCCACCCCAATGAGACCTGCAGCAGTGATGGATGTGTCCTGTGGTCACAGCACTGAAGACGGGTGTGGGATCTCACCCCCAGGGGAGATGTCCTGCACCAGGGCCCAGCCCCAGCCTGTGCCCACCCCTTGCAGGGCTGGGTCTCRCTGAGGACACAGCTGGGTGCCGGGCAGCAGCACACCAGGGTGCCTCTGGGTTTGGGAAGGTTCCCGGGGCCTCTGGCCGTGCTCCCTTCGTCCCCAGAGCAGAGGGGCTCTGGTGCAGCTCTGGAGCTGGAGGCTGCTGCGGGCGGGTGAATCCTCTGTATCACTCTGGCCCTGCTCCCGGTACGGGGGGAAGGAGAATCCTCTGGGGATGGGGGCAGCAGGAGGAGGATGGGAACAAGGACAGCTAAGCCTTGAGCTTCACATGCCTTATTCTACAGCTTTTGTCTTCACCTCACCTCCTCTCCCAGCCTGGCAGCCAGAAGCTGTGTGGATCCATACCAGCAGAAAACAAATGCCCTTCCAGCCCCTCATGGGGGGCACTGAGGCGTGAGACTGGGGGGGCAGAGCTTGGGGGCTGTGCTGGAGAGAAGGAGCCCTAAARCCCCCATCATGGTGCAGGAGAGGACACCCCCAACCCTCCTGCAGCAGGTCCCTGGCCCATGGGGGAGCTAAAGCCCTGACTTCCCACTCACTGCACCTTAAGGCTGTGCACCCTGTGCCCCTTTTCCTCCATCACTCTTCTGCAAGAGCATGAGTGGAAGGCAGGGATGTCCTGCCTTGGCAGCAGCATTGTGGTGGCACTGCAGGGACACATGTGGCCCCGTGGGAGCTGTGGCATAGCCGGGGTGGAGCTGTGCAGAGAGGGGCAACCAACACAGACCCTGCCACGGAGCTGTGCCATACTGTCCACTGCCACTGCAGGGCCCCAGGGAGAGGATGAGCAGCTTCGTAATCCCCCATCCCACTCCTGGAGCGGGGTATTCAGCCTGTGTAAGGCAGCCTGGGTCGGTGCCACCTCCAGATACTCCCCATTGTGGTGGTTTTGCCCCTCAGATGTCCAAGACAGAGCTTGCAAGGACTGTCCCCATGGCATGATGGATCTGTGCCAGAAGACCTGCAAACAGCTGGACATCTGCCCACATTTCTTCCTGCCAGGCAAGATCCAGGATGCACTTCCAGCTTGGAAGTTATTTTACTACATAAACCTTTTTCTGAGGCTGTGCAGCTCCTGTTTTTTCATCACATCCCCCCTGGYCAGGGGCCTGTCATGTTCCTGACACCTGTCACTTGTACCCACAGTGAGAAGAGAGCCAGTTCCCTGTCCCCTGTCAGCTCTCCCCTGGGACAACATGTTGCTGATGCCCTGTGCCAACAATGACAGTCCCTCTGCAGCCCCACCTTGCATGGGCAAACACATGGAAATCTGTCCCCAAAGCCGACATGCCAGCTCCATCCTGAAAACACCTGCTGGGATCCTGTGAGCATGGCACATGTGTGAGTCAGCCCCTCCGGACCCCCGTGACCTGGCTGGCAGCTCCTGGCAGGGGGAGCCTGTGGCAAGGTTGGTACTGCCTTTCCTAAAGCTGTCTCTGACCCTTTGCTTCCAGTGATAAGCTTACAGGAAAGTTTCAGRGAGAGGCTGTGGAGCCTGGCAGCTGCTGGAACAGTTTGAAGCTGTCTACAAAATTTGGCTGATTTTCCACTGTGTGTGATGGTTCCTCAACAGCTCTTGTGTCCCTGCTCTGCAGCAAGGCCCTGTGGCTCAGCCCAATGGAGTTTGGAGTGAAAACAAGAGATTTGGTTAAAATATCCCTCCTCTGAAACTTCAGCATTGGGAACAGCTCGGCATAGGCAGCTCGTGGTGCCAATGGTGGCTCTGCACAGCTCCCATGGGATGAGCTGTGACCTTGTCCTGTGTCATCGCACTCACCCTTGCTCCGATGCTCTCAGTGCTGGCCACTGTGGGCTTTCTCCACACCATCCTGCTCCTGTTGCTGCCTGCATCCTGCCAGGCCCCTCTGCTGCTGCTGTGCTGGTGCAGCCCCACTGCCTGCTGCTGCATGGGGAGGTGCTCCTGGCTGCACATGCAGCTCCATGATGTTCTCAGCTTCTCCAGAAGAGCTGTGAGAACCCTGGGCCCAGAGGAGAGCCCAGGGGTTGAAGGAGCCAGAGAAAGAGGAGTTTCCCCTCTTAATTTCAATAAACTAAATGAAAGGAGTGGAAAATTGGTATTTCATGCAAAACTTGGCAAATGTTAAACCATTTCCAGATGTTGTCTCAGAAGGTTTTGCTCCAACCTGATCTGTTGCAGATAAAGCAGTAGAAGYCCCTGCCAGATATTGTATTACACACCAGTGGAGTTTCCAAACAGTGCCGTGAGCCAGGTGGCATTTTGTGCCACGCTGTCCCATAAAGGCAAGAGAGAGCACTCAAACATGTGCATGGAACAGCTGTTGGTGCAGACAAGGTGGGGCAGGTGRCAGCAGCCCCATGGGGAACCAGGAAGTGGCAGATGCCAACAGGAGAGGCCCCGTGTCCCTGGACACCACTCTGGCTTTACCCTTTTGCACCGTCCCTTTTCAGCAGGACCATTCCCAGCTTTTCCCTGTGCTCCTGGGCTGAGCTGTTCCCATCCCTGTGGACTCTGCTTACTTCGGTGGCACCACACACTTTGGTGTGCAGGTGATGAGACCTGGGAGGATGATCACTGGTGACACAGGGGTTTCCTTATCCCTGGGACAGTTGAAGGTCCCTTGGCCATGGTGCTGAGTGAGGTCCAGGGTTGGCACAGCAAAGCCCAGCAACTCTCAACTCCACTGACACCTTGTGCCCACCCTAGCAGCCCCAGGCTGGGGCTTGACACTACCTGTGACTGATGCACGGGGTGACTTTAAGATTGGGGAAACTGAGGCAGAGCCAGAGTGATTTTAAGGTTGGCAAAACCGAGGCAGAGCCAGGCCAAGAGAAGAAGATGAGCTGACTACACCTTTGAGGCTGCTGCTCTCTCCATGCTTGCCATGCAGAGGAAATGAGGGTCCCGTGGCTGAGCTGCAACTCTGGCTCTGGCAGCAGGTCCAGCAGTGGGTGCAGCAGTGGATCCAGCGCACCTGCCCAGAGCAGAAGCATAGCTGGCATTCCTGCCCCTGGAGCCCCCTTCCTGCCCCCCCGCTGGCGCTGCGCCCCTGCTGCCTTTCGGCCTCCGCTTGCAGCCTCCGCTTGTTTTCTTAGCAGGCGGGTCCCGCGCTCTCCGAGCCCAACAATTTCCTGCCCGGGCGAACRCATTCCTCTATTCCCCCATCACAGGTCCCTCCTGCCGCCTCCCCACCTTGGTGCTGGATGCTGCCGCCCGCACCACGTTCCCCCTCTCCCCTCCCACCTCCTGTACCTCAGTTTCCCCAGCTGGCACCCCCATGCTCCTTCTGGGAGGCAGAGCGAAGCCTGGGGATGYGGGATCCTGAGGTCTGCATTCTTCCGCGGTTTTGGAGTTCGGAAGGAGGTGATGTTTGTCCCCATGTGCCATGTTGGGGGGCTGGCCGAGCACCAGCTGGGGGTGGTGATTTGGAGTGGGATCCAAGAGGACACTTTCCAGCCCCAACCTGGCCATGAGCTCCAAAACAGCGCTGGCAGTGCCGAGGGCAGTGGGAATGTCCCCAGGCTCACAGATGACAGCAGCTCTCAGAGTCCTCCCTGCCCCCAGCAGCAGGATGTTTGGAGAAAGGCGATGCCAGGCACTCTCCTATCTGCGCCTGGGACATCACACAGGTGGGGTTCYCCCTTCTGCAAGCTGGGAAAACCAAAAAGGCAGCAGCAGGACAGTGATCTGGGATAGACAAGGACAACCAGGGACATCCAGGGTGGCACTGGGTGGATGGAGACATCGCCTTGGAAAGCAGAGTCGAGGACTGATGGAGCTGTTGRGGGTAAAAGGGAGGTGAAGCACTGGGTAGAAATGGGCAGAACCCATCAGCTCCACTTTGGAGACCAATGCCCCATCACCTGGGGGATCACTGAACACAGTGTGCTGGGGTACAAACCCTGTTTCTGGGGTTTGTGCTGCTGGTAGAGGGGCCAGGAGGTGGGTGGGCAGGGGTGGTGAGCTCAGTGCCAGGCGTGCCCATCCCAGCTGCCCCCAGCATGCTGCCAGCACTCCAATGCACCCGTGGCCCGAAAAGAAAGAAAAACCCGTCCCGCCCGTCAGGAAACCTCAAATCAGGGCCAATGTTTTTGAAAGGTTTTTTTTCTCCTCGCTCCTTCAACACATCTGCCAATATAATCTGACCTTTTCCATATAAATAAAGCCCGCGCRCTCGGGCTTTGATCCCGAGCTCCAAATTTTCTATTTACTTAATTGGCCCATCCAAGGGCTGCGCGACTCGCGGGCCGGCAGCTGCCGCCGCCGCCGCATTCCTGGGGGCTTATCACCAGCCGCTCACCTGGTTGTCATTACCCGGGCCCGGCCCACGCCCCGCCGCGGCCACCTGAGCCCGGCCGCCCTGGCCCTGCCCCGCCGGGGCCACCTGAGCCCGGCCGCCCTGGCCCTGTCCCCGCTGCGGCCACCTGAGCCCGGCCGCCCTGGCCC